>NC_056728.1:381320976-381423476 GCF_019279795.1 Protopterus annectens
TTCTCACACACAATATGCCTGTACCTGATGTTAACAACTGGAATGGTGTATGTGAATACCTGCATATCCTGGCACTGTTCCCAGGGAAGCTAAGTGTGTGTCCTGGATGTGGGTGTGGTGTTCTGGACTGGTTGTGTTGTGTGTTACAGGTGCTGTGGTCCCAAAGCATGGTATAGAACATAACCTGCCAGTGCGATGTGCATATCTGACCCTGACGTAGGTGGCTGCAAATGCATATATATGCTATCCCCCACCTGACAGGTAGTACTACATCTACAAACCTCTGTGGAAATGAAAATGTCAGCACCCTAGAAATACTACAGGTGCAGACCAGATACCCAGTAATTCGGATAGTGCGCTCTACTAATGCGTCGCCCTCAAATGTCATAATATAGTTAGGTAAAGGTTCGAATCCTGCAAATGCTCAGTGTGTGTGTGTGAAAGGCTGTGAGAGGGAAATGTTCCTTTTGGCAACTGGGAGAACACACTACAGGATGCACACTTCCCTTTCTAAGCACAGATGATGTCAGCACCCTAGAAGTACAGCAGGAGAAGAGAAGCCTCCCAGTAATGCGAATAGCGCGCTCTGCAATTGCATCCGTCTCAAGTGTCATAACATAGTTAGGTAGTGGTTTGAATCCTGCAAGTGTGTGTGTTTGGATGAGGGGGGTTATTGTGTGTGTGCAGATATGTATAAGGGAAATGTTCCTTTTGGCAACTGGGAGAACACACTACAGGATGCACTCTCCCCTTTCTAAACACAGATGATGTCAGCACCCTATAAGTACAGCAGGAGAAGGGAAGCCTCCCAGTAATGTGAATAGCGCGCTCTGCAAATGCATCCGTCTCAAGTGTCATAACATAGTTAGGTAGTGGTTTGAATCCTGCAAACGGTAAGTGTGTGTGTTTGGATGAGGGGGGTTATTGTGTGTGTGCGCAGATATGTATGAGGGAAATGTTCCTTTTGGCAACTGGGAGAACACACTACAGGATGCACACACCCCTTTCTAAGCACAGGTGATGTCAGCACCCTATAAGTACAGCAGGAGAAGGGAAGCCTCTCAGTAATGCGAATAGCGCGCTCTGCTAATGCATCTGTCTCAAGTGTCATAACATAGTTAGATAGTGGCTTGAATCCTGCAAATGGCAAGTGTGTGTGTTTGGATGAGGGGGGTTATTGTGTGTGTGCATGAATATGTATGAGGGATGTGCCCCTTTTGGCAACTGGGAGAACACACTACAGGATGCACACTCCCCTTTCTAAACACAGATGATGTCAGCACCCTATAAGTACAGCAGGAGAAAGGAAGCCTCCCAGTAATGCAAATAGCGCACTCTGCTAATGCGTTTCCCCTGCGTATCGTGATGTAGTTAGGTAGGAGTTTGAAACCTGTAAATGACATGTGTGTGTGTTTGCATGTGGGGAATTTGTGTGTGTGCATTTCCGTATGAAAAACATGTTAGTTTTGGCAATCAGGTGATCACACTACCTGATGCACATTACCCTTTCAAAGTACTGATGTTGTCAGCACCCTACAAGTATAGCCAGAGAAGAGGAACTATCTAGTAAACCGAATAGTGCGCTTTGCTAATGCATCCTTCTCACGTGTCATGACTTAGTTAGGTAGGGGAATGAATCCTCCAAATGGCAAGTGTGCATGTGTGGGGGTAGTAGGGTGTGTGTAAATGCAAGTGTGAGAGAACAGATCCTTTTGGCAAATACTACAATACACCAGATGCTGCATACTCCCCCAGTAAACACAGGGGATGTCACCACACTATCAGCACAGCCAAACAGGGCTAGTTGGCTAGTAATGCCAATAGTGTGCTCTGCTACTGTGTCTATTACCATTGTCAGAGTACAGATAGGTATGTTTTGGTAACCCACAACTGTCACGTGTGGTTGTGTCACACAGTATGACCTTGTGTGGGTGTTTGTACATAATAATGCATGCCATTGCCTAAACCAGCAATGGCATTGCACACATGATGTATGTGTGTGACACATACACATAAATACCTGTGACCTGCAGTAGTTACCATGTCTGACACATGCTTCATGTGGATAAATGGTATTAGCAATGTATACCAATATGACTGTGTCTTACTGTGCAGGGTCCGCACGTGGTATGTCCCTATACAGTGTGGGTGTCTATGGTGAAAGACCTACAGCAGGGATACAAATCTGGTCTGGGCCATATAGTGTACATGTAGTCGATGTACAGGTGCTGCATGTTCCCACCTGTTGTGGTAGTGGTAACATGTCATTCCACTGCAATTCGGTGACCACATGCTGTGAACTCTTCAACTAGAGTGTTGTAGCTACAGTAATGCTCACACACAATGTTCGGCTGGATGCAGTACGGCCTTATAAACACAGTTCATGAGACTGTCATATTGCCAGTGTTGTTATGGAGGATAGGTGGTCTTCCTGTGTATGTGAGGGTTGTGTGTGCCAGGCTATGAATCAGATGGCAGTCTGACACACTGTCAGCTGCACATGAGTAGGCCCTGATGGTTTGTGCTGTGCCAACAACCTGGAGGTGTGTGTATCTGTGTTACCTTGGGATACCACCCCCCTATCCATGTGTGTTACATGTGTAGGGGACGACAGGCATGGTATGGGGCATAACCTGTCAGTGATGGGTAACACCTGTGAGCCATGAATCATGCATCTGGTACTGCACAGACATTGCAGTTCACCGTGCTGAGGGCAGTGTCTGGTGCATGCATCTTCCGGTGTACACTGCTGTTGTTGTGTAGCAGCACTGTTAGTGTCCTAACCTGTGTGATACCCACGGAGGTCGCTATGTAAACCATGTCCTGCAGCATAAGGCAGTATGTGTGTACCAAGGAGCCTTGCCATTATACATCGGGCCATGGGTGTCACGTGCAAGATGACCCGTGCACATCAATGTGGCTTCCCTAGCATGTAAGCACACATTGACAGCCAGTGGATACCCTATGAATGACAGTGGAGACTGAGCATAATGTAGACATACAACACCCTTCCCACATATAGTGGTAGAATACCTGGTAAGGGTATGTTGGCAACCAACATCAGGCTCATACTGGCCTATGCCACATGCTGAGAGATCCATTCTATGTTCCCTATCATGTAGTCCAGGGAGGTATGTCTCAGGCAGCCACACTGGCATGGTCAATGAGTGAGTCATATCTGTCCATGCCTTTGTCTGACCTGTATGCATGTGTGCTGTGATGGACCATAGTGCCCCTGAGTCATATCACTGTGACCTTCACCAGATACAGCCTGTTGAGCGGGACCCCAGTGCAGCACACATGACAGGTACCTGACACGTCTGTAGCAGGTGTGTTGTGTAGCCCTACAGGCTGTGAGTGTGTGGCACAGGGGATGTGCGTGCCATGTGTGGCATGTGCTCTGTTCCGATGGAACATATGCCTGTGTGCCAGCTGCGGAGGTGTGTGATGCCCAGGCAGGCTGCTAGTCTGAGTCCCCATGTATGCCCCAGTGTGTTCAGCATGCTGTCAGTGTGTGTCAATGTCTGACTGGTATTGTCGCCACTGTAATATATTGTATTGATTTATTTATTTATCCTACATTTGTTGACTGGGATAGCCCGACTGGATGCATGTCCATTTCCAGGGAAGGCCCGTGGAGACAAGCTACGAGGGTAGCAGATACAGCATTACATAATACTAGCATTACATAGTACAAACAGATTATTTACAGAGACTACATAAGTAAGCAAGTCAAACATGTTCCACAGGTTAATGTTAGACCTGAGCACAAGCCAGGATTAAATTAAAATTACACAGTAAAGTGGTTCACAGAAGTTACACATTCGAGTTAGCCAGGCTTGATACATTGACATAGCCAGTTAAGTGACAAATGTTGTTTGAGTCTACTGTTAAATGACCTAAGGTGGACAGTAGGGTAATATCAGCTGGAAGTGAGTTCCAGGATCTACTTACAGGGTTTGCAAAGAGAGAATCACCAGCTGTGTTATTAAACTTGTTAGTCTGAAGTAGTACTTTGTTAGAGGATCGAAGCAATCTAGGATTGTTATAGGGGGTGATAATAATTGAAGTGCAGGAGTATTGTCTGGATTATAGAGGATTTTATAGGCCATAATCAGTTGGTTATACTGTATTAGGCTGGGTATTGCAAGCCAACCAAGCTGATTTAGATTGATGCAATGATGTGTCCTAAAAGGCGGGCCAGTGGCAAACCTGGCAATGTGGTTGTAGCAAATCGAGTGCTTGTTAAGGACAGTCTTGTTCATATTCGAGAGTAGAGGGGATGCATACAGAAGGGTTGAAACAAGGTGTGAGCGAGCTATGGCACCTTTAGCTGGAGGGGCTAGGAAGGCTTTAATTCTGTAAAGTGACCCTAGTTTTCTATTGATGGCTTTGCTAATCTGGTTAACATGTATGTCACATATGAGATTATTGTCTATGATGACACCTAATAGTTTCGGAGATGGGTCAGGGGAGATTATTGTGCCATCAGTTGATGTTATGGTAACGGTGAAAGTGGTAGACCTACGTGTTGGTGGAATAACAGCAGTTTAGTTTGATTGGGATTTAGGATCAGATGATGTTCAGAAAGCCAGTTTGCTATTGTATTAAAGGTGGTCTGGGTAGCTGACCATAACTCTACTGGAGATGTGGCTGAGCAGATCAGAGTAGAGTATACAGCATATTGGATACAGCTGACTTTTGGGATGACAGTATAACGGTCGATAATGAAGATGGAGGACAGCAAGGGCCCTAGTATAGAGCCTTGTGGTACTCTGAGGGTGTTAGGTAGAAGGTTAGAGGGTTTGTTCTGCCAGAGGCCAGCCTGCTGTCGACCATGCAGGTAGGATTGACACCATTGGAAGGCTCCAGTATCTAGACAGTCTTTGCAGGGTGTGGAGTACAAGTTGGTGATCAACCATATCGTATGCCTTTGAATTATCCAAAAAGAGGGCTGAGGATATATAATTAATGTTGCAAGTATGGCTTATGGTGTTAGTAAAGGCTAGGAGGCCTGACGTAGTGCTGTGATGAGGACATAAGCCATGCTGAGTGTCTGCCATAATGCGAGTTTGGATTAGGTGGTGCATGACTTGTCTATGACGAAAGTTTCCATAATCTCTTCAAGTGGAGAGAGTATAGCTATTGGCCTATAATTGGAGACTTCAGTAGAGCTGCCTCCTGTGTGAAGTGGGATTACATATGACATTTTCCAGATGGTGGGAAAGTTAGATTCTAACATGGTTCCTTTGATTACCTTTGAGACGGGGTAAGCAATAGCATCATCTGGTTTTGATAGGTACTCGGCAGGGAGTTGATCAGCAGAAAGTGTAGTGGGTTTCATTGTTACAATCAAGGTACGGAGAAGTGAAGTGGCGACTGGTTGGCAGCTGGACGCAAGTAGTTTTCTAGGGGTGCTGCTTTCAGGACCAGGGGAGCTAGGAGGTAGATGGCTAGCTAGGGCCTGGAATGTCTCAGTAAAGGACTGGTCAAAGCTATCAGGAACATCTTCAGGGGTATTATCAATAGTAGCAGCAGGGATTGGGGTTGACGTTTGTCCTGGACGTAGTATATATGACATGCCACCTGACAGGGTATGGCATTACTGGGCTCAGAGAGACCAGTCCCCAGATTGGCTGTGTGGTGGCATCCCACACATGTGTTGTACGTTCCTGGCCAAGGGTGATGGCTGACTGCATACATGTGGCAGCTGTGACAATGACACATAACTCACATAAACCACGACTGGACCATAGAGGCGATTCACAGGTTACCTTTGCACATGCCACCCTAGTGGTGTGATTGCCATGGTGAGTACCAACACATAGGGCCAATGGGGAACAACATACTGAAGGTGTGTATGTGTGGGTGGACTGCCACTGTTTCATAGCACTGACATATATGACTGCACACGTGGGTAAATGCCAGGTAAGATGTGTGCAATGTGTCACAGGCAACGTACATGCGTACAGGACAGACAGTAATGTTCTGTAATGTGTAAAGTTGACATACATATGGTACGCTATGCAGATGTCACTAGCAGTCTACAGAAGCACTGTAACTCTGCATTGCAGGTGTAAGCAGTGTTCCAGGGGACCCCAAGCGAACATGCATGCAAACAAAGCTACAATACACAGGGCTGGAAGTACTGCATTATACAACAAAGAAGGGGTAACAATAACAGTAAGTAACAATGCAAATATGTAGGCACTATCAACATGTACCCAGGAATACGCAGCACAGATGCCCATGGTAGAACCGATATTATGTCATACTTATTTGTGATCTGGACTACATTGGTACTGCCCACATATCTAGATGCGCGAACATCCACATGGCATAGTCGTTGTGGGCATCTTGACACCATTACTGTACATGTCCACCATTGCATATCACTACTTGCGTTAGCTTTCCCCCTGTGCTACCCATGTATGCAGCTATCTGTTGACAACCTTACCACCGGCATGCAATTATGTGCAGCTGTTATACTTTGGTATGTACTATGGGTGCAGATAACAATTCAGGACATTCATACAGTTACTACAGCAGGCATGCTGGGGTACACACACAGTCATAGCAGCACACTGTACTGTTACCAACATGATACTACTAATACACGTCTATGTAGTCACCCTGTGCATCAGCAACGTGTTTACCTGTTCCCACAATGATGTTGGAGATTGCAGGAGGTGGCACAGTGTCATCATATGCACAGGGTGTGGATTAGGTATGCCTGAGTCAGCCACTGATACCACCAATTGACATGTGTGTGTATGTGTGTTGGTGAGGGGCAGCAGTACAGGGTGGGGCAGTGTTGGTGCAGTGTGTGCGTGTATGTGGTTGCCCTAAGTGTTAACATTTCGCATGTGTGTATGCACGCACACAGTTTCACCTCATGGCTGCCATATACAGGGGTTTGTGGACAGCCACAGACTGCACCTGACAGGCCATACAGATCAGTGTCTGTGTGCACGGACACGGTACCTCTACCTGGCAGGGGTGCTACGGACCGTATCCAGTACAAAGCCGGACTGAGTACTGTCATCAGAAGCGGGGGTGTGTTGACTGGACACATGTCCCAGTTGGGACTGTCCAGAGCCACATGCACGTGGTCTCCTGGGGCGTTCTGATGACAGCACAGACCCAGCATTGCTGGGGCTGCTGCTGGCACTATGGGGGCGTGCGCGAGCCTGTTGTAGTCCTCGCCGACTGCCAGCTGCTGCCGCTGCCGGCATACAGCCACGTCGATGCCGCAAACGCCCACCATTGCCCTGGCTCATGGGCATCTGGTTGTGGAACTGCTGTAATATGTCCCCACAACGTCTGTCTATGACATCGGTGAAGTTACGGATAGCATCCGCAATGTCACGCATACTGTCTGTCATGGCTGTGCGACATGCTCTGAGCTCCCTCAGAACCTGTCTGGTGTACCTTTCCATACGTGACTGAGCCTGCATGACAGTCCGAAACATAGCTGAGGTTGACAGACCTCTTTGGGCACGTCGGCCAGAGGCAGTACGCCCATGGATGCTCCCACGAGAACTCATGGGCAACTGTCTGTGTGGTACCATCAGAGGACCCTGCCCATGGCTGCTGTGTGGGGATGCATGTGCCACAGGTACCACATTACCCTGGTCTATGCCCGCTGTATCCTGTCCATCACCTAGGGACAATGGTGACAAAGGATGTACAGGCAGGATGACTGTGCGCAATGATGGGGTTGACAGCTGTGTACTGTCAATTGGCTGACCAATGGCAGACCCTGACACACCTTCCTGTACCGTTACACATATATCATCATTACCAGTAGCCATGGCACAGGATTCAGGTTCCCTGCTGCAGGTCAGCAGAGCAGCCCCAGAACCTGTGGGATGAAGACAGGAAACACAGTTTACAGTCTCCAGACATTGTTACCAGTGATGCACTTATACACACATGCACACATGCACACATGGACACATGCACACAGGCACACATGCACACATGCACACATGCACACAGGCACACATGCACACATGCACACGTGGACACATGCACATGTGGACACATGCACATATGCACACGTGGACACATGCAAACATGGACACATGCACACATGCACACGTGTTCACATGCACGCATGCACACATGCACACATGCACACATGGTCACGTGTACACATGCACACATGCACACATGCACACGTGGACACAGGCACACATGCACACATGCACACATGCACACATGCACACGTGGACACAGGCACACATGCACAGATGCACACGTGGACACAGGCACACCTGCACACATGCACACATGGGCACAGGCAAACCTGCACACATACACACATGCACACCCTGCAGTATACACACAGAGCACTACTGAGTTGCACTACTGTTACTAGCATTATCAGGACTATTATAAGTTATGTTAAACACACTCACCAGCATGGATGGCCTGTCTCGCTGTAACCCTGGAGGTACCTGCAGAAATGATGAGATTAATGTCAGTGGGCACATCTGTGCCATTGATATTGCATATGATACAGTGTACAGAACAGTCAGGTGTACATATGGCATATTACCTGCACGCTCCATGTCGTGCTGCTGTGTGGAACCAGCCTCCATCATAATGCAGGTGTACTGCTGTTGGTGTTCTGGGGCTGGAGCCACAACACTTAGGAGTAGCCCCTCCAGTCTGGTGAGGGGGGATGTGTGGCCACCCCACCTCCTGTGGCGACCTGTTGCCTGTGGATATCTGATGCACGCTGCTGAACACTTCGGATTAAATCACTGCAGTGATGTCGTACCTGCTCATATGTCCTGTTATGCGTGCCAATATCATTTACCCTACGGACAAGGTCTTGCCACAGTGCGGCCCTCTCCTGCTGATTCTGACTGGTGCGGGAAAACAGGATGTCATACTCCCGCACCAGGCTCTGGTGGATCTCCTCATCTTCCGCCACAGAGTAGGTGGGGTTACGCTGTCGCGCCATCTCCCTGGAAGAGAACACAGACAGGATATCAGCAGACCATGTCAGCAATATATGGCACACATACTATACATGATACTCATGTGTAGTGATATACTACTACTCCCATATGTTGCATGTGTGTGTGTCGTGTTGGATACACAGGTACATGGCCAGATATCAGTGCTCAGCCAACACCTGTGCAACAATACCTGCCACATTCCACACAATGTAGTAGCATGCCCCATCGGTCAGCACACACTGACAGGTGTAATGCACAACCTCACTCTGGGGGTTCATCCCAAGGTACTGTATGTGGGACACCGTCCACTACTGTGATGTGGACAGATGTTACTCGGCCTGGATATACATATCCCACCACCACCACCAGCACAGTAGACTACTTTGATATGTATGTGATTAGACAGTTATTCACTTGCTGGGACTGAGATGGTATCCATGCAGCACACTGAGCCAGTGGAAGCCACAAGCCACACTGCTGACCCCTTTGCAAATGCTTACCACGGACATGCCACGGATTGCATGACACTTGCACACACATGTCTAACCCAGACCCTATGCACAAAGGTTAGGCATCCTGTCCGGTGGACCCCAGACAGAGGCAGATTGTATAACAATAGCAGGAGGCTACTGCAGGACAGAGCACATTCACATTAAGGGTAGGCATCTGTGGTCAGCACTGGTACTACGCTACGGTCCGTCATAACAACAGCCATGGCCTACTGTGGGAGGGAAATGGACACAAACACTATGGATGACCACAAGGCCTTCTTCAGTTATGTTACACATATGGACCACATGCCTCAGATATGCTCTGTGTTAATCCACACCTACTTAACATTCACCAAACACACGCATATTGGCAACAATCCTGCAGACTTGTTCGGTGCACATATCCCCCCTCCTTCTCCCCCACCTTTGAAATATTTATTCCAGCTGGATGTAACCTCCCTATCATCTCACATGTCCAGGTGAGGGCCGCCCTCAGCAGAGGAGAACACACAGCATCACTGTGACCTTGTGGTCCCCCTGGATGTGTGCTACCGGCACTCTGAGAGGACATACCACCGCATGTAACACTGATAGTTTATCTTGGCCGTGCTACAGGATATGTACCTGGACAGTGGCATACAGCAACAGTGGTCCCACACCACTAAGGGGGCACCTCGCCTGACCCTGGGAATTACCACATCATATGCATAACGGGCCTGGTCTGCTAAGCTATGGAATTATGCAGTATGGGATGCATATGCAGTGACATCAGGTACCTGCAGACACTTGTTCCCAGCCAGTGTGCCTTTGGGATGGGCCGATCCTGACTGTTGAGCCTGGCTGACATTTCAAAGCAGTCACTACTGCCATTGCTGGGCCAACGCACAGACACGTGCTGCCAGGATCCTGGCCTATGACTGCTTGACATGTGATGTATGGTCATCCCCTTTTGGTGGAACTACGTACACACAACATATCACATGGACATACCTATGGATACAGACCTATGACACATTTGGAGGGTTCACAGTATGCACACTATTAACCTGCTACTTTGCATTACCTCTGTTTGTCACAGCTGGTTGCGTTACCACAGCTTCTGCTTGCTGCTGCTACTGTCAGTGTTGACAGCTTCAGGTTACAGAGTCACAGTGTCTGGTTTTTATTTTTTGATTGCTCTCTCTCTCTCTCTCTCACTTCTCGCTCTCCCTCTGTCTACTTACAGACAATGCAATGAATGTATTGCATGTGGGGAGTGTTAGCACTGGATGCTTTTGTAGGTATCTGCATAGGTCCATGTGATGGCCTCTGCACCAATTGTAAGCCAGCATTTGCTAATTGCATACAGCCAGTTGTGTACTGATTGCAGTTCTCACTGTGATTTCAGGTCAGTGCTATAAAAGGGTATGTGGGATAAGCGTTGCCCTTTCAGATTGTGAGGGCGGGGACCATGCTGGTATGCTGTGGACAGTGTTCTGTGACTGTAAAGGTTAGTATCTCTCTCATGCTTCAGGCTGTGTTGTATATTCACGATTCTCCATTCCTCTCTTATGTTCCCTGTAGCAAGTGTGTATGCACATTGACTTCTACAACTATATATATAGATATATATATATATATATATATATATATATATATATATATATATATATATATATGTACATATGCATACATATATCTATGTACTTTAACTGACCTTATTATCTACAGGCTGCCAACTAGCATGGCTGTTTCTGTTCACACACTACTATTATGGAAATCCAGTAGTTTTGACATTTATTTTAAATGGCATGCTTTGTGCACTACACATCCTATATTCCCTTTACATTCATCCCTACTTTTACATGTTATATTTATTTTAGCACAATGTTTTTATATGAGAATCATGGCTTAGTGGTAGGTCGCACAGACTAGTGTTTCCAAGGTCCTGGGTTCGGGACTGACAGTGGGAGTTAATTTTTCTTTTGAACTGAGTACAGGACCTGTCAATCACAGTGACTAAGGCACTTTTAAGCAGTTGTAACCGGGCTAGCGCTGGTTTGCGCGGAGCTCACGCATGCGCACTGGCGGTTAGCTCCGCACACCCGCTACAACCGCTTAACGGTGCTTACTCTGGCGACACCAGCTATTTTCTTTGAAAGAAAAGAAAATGGGGAGACAGGAAAGTGGTGAAAAAGGGGTAACAAAGAGGGTAAGACAGTAGGGAAACAAGCTTGGGATGTGCAGGAGGGATGTAGGTAAGGCCCATAGCTGCCCATTTCTTCATCAGCAACAGCTGTGCATATGTATGTAATTTGGTGTGACATTTGAAACCTTCCACCCCTGAGAGAGGTGTCAGGACAACAATAATACTTGTTGTACAGCCAATTGTAATTGATAGGTTCCATGTCCAGCGGACATGTGTGCGGAATGGGCAGCTATGTATGGGGCGTAATTTTTTTGTGGGTACAGAGTGCCCTTTTTTTTTTTTTTTTTTTTTCAGGTGAGAGTGGTATGTCAGGTGAAGGAAGTCGGTACAGCTGGGGAGGTAGGTTGGGTAGGTAAACAGACAAGACAAACAAGACGCATACAGGGGCGGTGTATGACACATGTGGGGGGGTTACACAATTGACGGGGACAGAGGTTTGGATACCCAGAGCCCATGAGCCCACAGATGGCAACAATGGAACTGATATCCCCACCCATAGGCAGTTGCCACTGTTCCTTCACTGCCCAGGATGGGGCTGTGCTGGGGGCTGTGTAGGCGGGGCAACAGGCATGCCCGTTAGTTGCGCCACCCGTGCCTCGAGCTGGCGTAGGGGCTCAAGGACAGAGTCCCGAATCTCCCTACGCACGACAGTCCGGACGCTACGGAGGGTGAGTGGTGGTTCTCCTCCGGCCACACTTGCAGAGGGGGGGGAGAGCCCCATCCCCTGCAGCGCTTCCACCCGCAGGTGGCACAGGGCCACCGGAGGAGGGTCCGGACTCGGCACTAGTGCCAGGTGCACTCGCCAGCTGAGGTGGGAGAGGTGGGTCCGCTGGAACCCGCCTTCCCTGTCGTCCTATGTTTTGCATTATGTCATGACAGTTTGGGTTAGTGACATATAATACCTATCACAAGTAGTTGTAACAGCATGCATTAGTATTCCCATTAACCAAACACCCAGATATTCACACCATTGAACAGCGTGCATAACACATGCATAATTTGAACAGAAATACACAGTCCAACAACATGCAGGGTTAATTGATGGCAACGGGCCATCAGGTGTGGATGTATGAACAGGGCAGATGCATCAATGGACATGCAAATATATATTACCCAACAGGACAAACGTCCAGGGGTGTTAATTGTGATTGCACATACCATTTTCACGTGGAATGGGTTATATGTGGTTATAGGGTGTGGTAAAGAAAGTAATATTAACACCTTTGAATAACAATACATATGCTGTACATTTCTAATAGCTACAGTTATATACACACTACTGTTCTAACTACAGTTTCCTATATGATAACTATTTCACCTTGCTGATAGGACTGTTACTGCAACATCAATATACATTTTAGTGTTCTTCATACACATTCATATCTAGCTTTGTTCAGCTACAGCATCTTGCTACTTTTGCTTTATATAGCTGTAGACAAGTGTGGATGTTTGGTATATCAGACAATCATCCTATCTGCGTATTTCAGACTGAGAGCAACATATCCAGATTTTGGGATACACATTCCACATGCAGCAACACTTTGAACATATTTCGCTGTTTGGTTTTGAATCTCACATGCATTTCATTCTGTCTTGACTGCAGTATACTTTATTCAGGGGTTATTACTACTGTATTGCTGGATTCATGACACTTTCTCACACTCTCTCACTTGCTTTAATTTTACTATTCAGGATGGTACGTCTAGGCTTTATTGACATGTTTTAACAGTAGTTATTACAATCCTTTCCAGCAGTCTCATTTCTGTCATGTTTCAGTATTTCCACAGGGATATATTTCACACATGTGATTTCATCATCTTCTGCAGCTATACTTTTCAGCCTGCTGCAGGTTGTGTACTATTTTCTTACAGGCAGGGCATTTTTATTTCAGAATATATTTCGGACAGTTTCATGTTTAGGTTACACTTACAGGCTGAAAACTCTTGTAATCAAGCAATACTTGCATACACTTTCACACTGTTACTTGCAGATTTTATTCCTTACTGACTACACTGCACTCTTTTGCTGACTGTCATACTTTTAAATGTCTTTACAGTTACTGGTAGTGGATTACTGACCTGCCTGGTGGTGCAACCGCACCAGCCTATCACCATAGGCTCTGCGGTTCGCAGAACGGACACCTGCAGCTGTAATATAAATGAAGTAATATTGGAATACACATCTCCATAATATCAGCTAGTTAAATTTTTTACATACATAATTAAATGTTACTTACTCAGTAGTGGGGCGTTGGGTGTTTGCCGGGCCACCTGGATCCAAAGGTTCAGTTGGTCCTGCTTGCGTCTCTTCAGGTCTGCATGGTGGTGACGGACCTGCTCACCAGTCCTTGGAATCCCTGTGGCACTGGTGAGATCATGAGCCAACCGGTCCCATGCCTCAGCCCTGTATGCTCCCTAGAGGACCTGGCCCTGCATGAGTTGGGCCTCATGATTGTGGACTAGGAGCCAGGCCATGTACCTGGACTCCTCAACACCCCACCTCTGTGCTCGAAAGCGACTACCCTCTCCTACTCCTGACATTCTGCCTGCAGGTCTGTTCTACAATCGTTTATGCTGTGTATTCCTGCCTATGGGGCTTATATAGTCTGTTTTTCCCGCACATATCTGTGATTGGCCATTTTGGAATTGTATCAACTTCAGTAAACCTGCATTATCATGCTGTAGTTTGTATTCATTCCTATATATTAGCTATTATTGCATTTCTAGGTACTGCTATCATGGCTTAGTGGTTCTGTACCTTGACTACGGTGTTTAGTATCCTGGGTTTGAACCTGGCCACTGCTTTTTATTTTTCATGACTGTCTAGACATGCTGAGGGGTGTGTCTGTGTAAAGGCAGTTTTGATATGGCTTGCTCAACGTTGCCCGTCGGTTAGCTTGTTTGCGCGGTGCGCAGCTCCGCGCAAATGGGGTACACTGCTTTAAGCCTCATTTGGCTATCGGCACGCATATTACGCTCAGCTCAGTTAGGGGCACATAGATTTAGCGTGTTAAACCACTGCTCAGCTACGGGCACTCATTTTGCACCAGTTAAACCACTGCTCATCTACGGGCAGATGCACTCACCCTGTTAAACTGTAGCTCATCTATGGGCACATCTGGCATTTTTTATTCTTTTGTTACTTCACATTTCTTCAATATAAATGGGCTATTTCATTACATTTACATAAGTTGTGGTTTTATGTGTACATATTTGTCAGGGACTTGTTTCCTGCTTATTTTGCAAAAAAAAAAAAAAATTGGTGTTGTGGGGGCTCAAACCATGAATGCCTGCTCTGCAGCCAGCATCTCTACCACTACACTACTGCTTCCTGGTTTATTTTGCATATTTAGTTCTTATATGCTTTCCCACTGACTGCTAATTGTAGCTGCGCTACGGGCACGCCCGGGCAAATGAGCGCACTCACAGTTAAACATCTTTACAATTTAAAAAAAAAACTTATAACATGTTCATTTATATTTATTTTATGTTCATAGTCTGTGGGGGCATGTGTTGTGTTCTGTTTATTCACATTTCCGTGGACTCTGTCGTGGGTGTTTCCTTTGGGTACTTTTCCTCTTCTGGGGGCGTGTCCACTTACAGGGCTCGGCCTATGGACACGCCCCCTACTGTCTTACATGGACTGTGTTGGCCTTCAGTGTGATTCAGCATGCTCTCATTAATATGCAGAGCATGCTGACATCACTCCGTTTAACTGCAGCCTCCGTGTATGAGTTATAACTCTTACATGGAGGCTTCGTGAATCCTGCCCAATATATATTACTCTGCTACATATAGGAGGAACATCTGTGGAACTGTCCAATTAGTGACCAAAAGCCATGCTGTCTCCCTTGTCAAAAATCCTTCAAAGATGTATACATTCCCAACTGCTAAAGTATCTCCTAGATAACAGTCTACTCTGTCCCATCCAACATGCCTTGCACCCTTCTCATACCACCAGATCAGCTCTTCTCTCCTTCCACAACACAATAAATAAACTTAGGGATGATGATAAACTAGTTTCTTCCATATTGCTGGATATATCAAAATGCATTTGATATAGTCTGCCATACTAAACTACCATAGAGATCACTCTCCCTCCATCTCTCCACCTCTACTCTAAGATGGTTTGAAACCTATCTCTTTGATAGGACACGGTTTGTCAAATGGAAAGACTGGTACTTATCCTACCTACCCATAACCATGGCAACATGCTACTCATCCTACCTACCCATAACCATGGCCACATGCTACTCATCCTACCTACTCATAACCACTGGTGCTCCCAAGGCTCAATTCTAGGCCTTTTCCTAGTAAGTATTTTTATAG
Source organism: Protopterus annectens (assembly GCF_019279795.1). NCBI lineage: Eukaryota > Metazoa > Chordata > Ceratodontiformes > Protopteridae > Protopterus > Protopterus annectens. The sequence continues at coordinate 381,336,956 of NC_056728.1, forward strand.
ACAACCTTCAAATTGCACTGGAGCATGGTTCCCTGGTTCAGTAAGAAGATGATGCCACCTTAATCTGCAATCTGCTCAGCTCTCAGCATGCTATCACTACAAACTACTTCACAGTAATACTACTCCTCCATCAAATCTTTTTAAACCAATCTATAATTCCCCTGAACCCAAACAAAGCAAAATAAAAATTCAACTTATCATCCTAAAACAATATTCTGATAAGAAAAAAATTACTATATCATCCATACAATATACCAGACTTGAGTTTCCTGTAATTACAAAAGATGATAATTTCAAGTCTGACCTCTGCATCTAAAATACTATCATATCTATCTGTCTGTCTATCTATCTATGTCTATAAACTGTCTCCTCTCCAAGGCATCTCTTTGTCTCACCTTGCAATCTAGAAAGAGCAATGTCTCTTTCCTACTTCTTTCCTACTCACAAATGCCAGTTCATTCCCTTTAACAAAATTAGAACAATGTTATCATGAACTAGCAAAATTTGCAACCCACCTTTCAAGCAAACCCCACCATTGCCTAGTACTTAACTGATTAACGGGTTGGAATTCCCCAGCCATCAAAAATTCAGTCATTGAATCACTATACTTCATCACCCAAACAAATGCCCAGCACTGAAAACAGTAGTGCTGTGATACAACCCATCTAGATGCCTCAGGTCCAAGTCCTTAGAATAATCAATAAATACAGTGAGGCTATATATTCCTCACAAACAACCAAATGTTGGAATATTCTCCTGTAAGACATAAGATAAATCATAAATCCAAAATACTTGCAAGCAGCCCTTAGGATCCACCTCTTGGATTCTAAACTATGTTCCTGACACTCTTTTCCTGGCTAAATGTTGTGTCCTTTTGGTCTTCTTGCATAATCCAAGCTTCTGGGCTTTCATCAGAAAACGCAATAGCTCATCCACATCTAGAAATTCTTACCAAATAATCTGTTCTCTAGTAATAATGTCCATCATATTCTATTGCACCTGTCTATTAACCTAAGGGAAGGACATTATCATAGTCACTTAGTAAAAAAGAAATGTAACTCGGGGGAATATAATGCTTTGCATTTTTTCTTCATGTACTATTTTTTTGTATCTTGCATGTGATAGTTAACATATGCTGTTTTGCCATGAATCATATGACATCTTGTAAGATTTAACTGTGGAGTTTTTCAACACAGGCCTCTGATGAAAAGGGGCCTGTCATGGTGCAGTCAGACTTTCCTGATAAACAAATGCTAATACATAAAAATAAATAACTTATAGCCATGTTATGGATTATATGCACCTGAGATGTCTGACTGCTATCAAGAAGGCCAGCTTTAGGAGAAATATTACTGTAGATAAAGGATTCCATGCCCCACATTACACACTGATCCCCCTTGCATATCAGCAGTGCCCCTGTTCTGGTTTCATATCATTCTGGCTTCTCATGATCCAGTAGATTACTTTTTTCCAGTTTTTTTTCCACACTTTGTCTACCTTCTTTTTTAGTGCACACTAACTGACCAAGACCCTGTGGCAATAAATGTGGAGGAATTTATTTATTTATGTATTTATATTTATTTATTTATTGTCATTTGTTAACTGGGTTGGTCCAGCTGAGCCAAAGGCCCATTTTTAGTGGAGACCCGAGGAGAAAAGCTCTAGTTACAATTACAATTACAAAGACAGAAATTTACATCACAAAAGGCAAATAAGAAACAATAAATATACATCAGAGTGAAATGACTGAATTTAACAATTTTGCACAGGTTTCAGTGTAAATCTATACATTAACAGCAAGTTATTTTGGATGACAAATGATTATTTAGAAGAAAGAGGGTGTTGGTGTGTAGTACTCAGGAGAGGAGATAGATGCTGGGGAAGAGAAAAGATATGAGAGAAGAAAAGTAGATTTAGGAGAAGGGCAGCTATTATCAAGTTGAAGTTTGACAGAGACAGGACCAGGTGCTTAGAAAATAGTGCTTAAGTTCAGATTTGAACTGGGACTTATGAGGGATGTATGTGTCTTTTGGCTTTTCCCGGTTAGGGGTTGCCACAGTGGAACTCCGGTCCGCTAATGATTGGCAGTTGATTTTTATGTACCGGCTTGCCAGGCCTGATGCACAACCTTCAGCGAAGGTACGCCCATTCACGCATGTCTCCACGCAGAAGACGCTCTAGCTGAGAATCAAACCGGACAAAGTCTTACTATGAGGCGACAACACTACCGCAGCACCACTTCTTATGTTATGTGGGAGGGAGTTCCAGGAGTGGGCTACTGAGTATTTGTACAGACTTCCCAATATTGCTGTAAAGGCAGTCTGGACTATGGGGAGGTCTGCATCAGTGTGTGATGCCCAGAAATCCGTGCGGTAACCGTACACTAAAGTGGAAGAGGGGTGGACTGCCACGTCCACAGTCACGTACGTGACGTGAATGGCAGGGTGACTACTGACTGGTTCTCGCTCTCTTTCTGAAAAAGAGAGCAAGAAACAATCAGTATTATGAGGCAGTGCAGGACAAGACAGGTACTTTTGCCTTTCTTTTGCTCTTGTTGTAGCTAGCTAAACTACCGTACGTACGCGGGTACACTATAGTGCCACACTGCCCAGGAAAGGAAAGATTCTGGAGTGGATTCCCAAGTCCTTGTTGTTTGACCAGCAGCCAGCTACTTAAAAAAAAAAAAAAAAGCCTACAATTGTGAGGAAAAAAAAAGCCTGCAGTCATGACTGAGTGATAGTTAGAAATGGGACAACTCAATCTAATCGCTCATTTCTTCATTTTTTTGAGGTAAGTATGTCTGAGCCTACACCCATGTCCTACAATAGTCAATGAAAAAAGTGGGGAAATTAGAACGATAAATACTTTGCTTTAAAGATAAACCTTTAAAATAAAAGCTGCAACATACTGTTATGCTGCCAATGCCATCAGAGACAGACTGGTCACTAATGAACAGTGACAGGAAGCCGAAACAATTAACAATTTTAAAAACATGCTGAACGGTTGATTTATTTGGCTAAGAGTTTATCATGTCTCTGTTCTGTAACTGTAGTGTGAATTCAACATTTAGTACTGACTCAGACTGTGTAGTGTGTAAGTCAAGTGAACTATTTGATGGCTCAAAACTTTTCCATAAGTAAATTATTTGTCATAAAGATAAATATGAACTTGCTAGCAAGCAAGTTAAGCAACCATAACAGCTACTTTATCAGTGATGATCTCTTGACTTGATTATGTATTAGAAAAGTGTGGCTTTTTTGTTGCAAACAGTAATTTACTTGAACCATTCTCTTGTTTGTGGACCTGGTAAAACAGCAGCAGTTTTTCCTTTTTCTTAAACTACTAGATTTTGACAGAGGGACAGAAAAGAGTAACTAGAAAAATCAGTAGCAGGCAGGTATTGAGCTCTGGATTGGCAACCATCAGACTGAGTGATACTGTGAATAAGAGTGATAGTGCAGGAGGTGCAGGATAACAAGTACGGTGGAGGGATTAGTCCAGTGCGTAGTCTTTTGTAAGGTGATGAGTGCCACTATCTTTTTTTTTTTAATCAGGAACTCATTTTGATGACAGTATATACTTCTCAGCTACCTATTTTATAATATAAATTGTTAATGCCTCATTTGCTAACTGTATTAACTGACTAGACAACTGCTAATAGAAGTTGTGATATTTTACTTGTATTTTTGAGAATGTAAGCCACTGCCATTATTAATTATCAGCTATGTGCCAGTGATGTTACTTGCAATGCATACCAGCTGATTTCTCAAAACCTTTTAAATGTAATAAGCTGTACTCTGGCCAAATAGTCTCAAACTGAGCTCTTCAGGCTAAGCTTTGTGAAACAAGCACACCTTAAAGGTAAGAGTAGTTCTATGATGAGAAATTTGTACGTCTGCTTGTAGACATGTCGTGCGCGCGCGCGTGTGTGTGTGTGTGTGTGTGTGTGTGTGTGCGTGCGCTCATGCATACACTCATGGGCATTTAGTGATAGATGTGTGTCCTGTCCAAGATTAGATCTCTCCCTTTTGCCCATTGACTGCTGGGATAAGCATGGGCTCTCCTGAAATGAAAAATATAAAGTATGTACTAGAAAATTAATGAAAGACCTGCATTGTCACCTTTATGAAATGCAGAATATGCTTTGTGTTTGTGTTGCTTAGCACAGATGCTTAATTTGTAGTTTTGTACACAATTTTTCAACATATTTCAGCTCCATTTATCCCTACCTTATATCCACTTCATTCATTTCATGTTTATGTCGCACACAAATCTCAAGTTGGAATCATCTAACATTTATTTTTTCCCCTTTGGTGGCATTCTTAAGTGTCCAGTTAATGGGTATCTCTTATTTAAATTTCTGCTTTTCCTTTTTGACAGCTACTTTTCTACTGTTATGGGTCCCTCACCCTCCTTCCAGACATAGAAGCCCTACACCAGGAATTCTAGTTTTGTTTGTTGTAGTAGTGTTAAGTTTCTGCCTGATGGTTTGGAGGAAGAATTCCTGATGCCCCATTATATTATGATGAGTGACATTTTGCTATCTTCACAAGGGTTGAGCATACACAAACTCTTATCAGTTTATGTCTTCAGCCTACACATATTATAGACATATTTTCTCTGAATTATATGTAGCCAAGAATTATTAAAAGAATAAAATAAAAAGCAGCCCAGAAGCACTATATACTTCATTATGTAGTAAAGAAATTGTATGAAATGAATTCATGCTAACAATGAGTATGTGGAGCAATGGACTAGCATCCTGTTTAGGATACATTCTGTATGTTTTACACCTACTGAGTGCCAGAATAGATTCCATCTCCCTCCTCTTGGCAATCAGAACTGGATAAAGCAGGTATCATGAGAATGAACGACTGAAATGATATATTACCTAGAACTGTAGAACATGCCTGGTTTTAACAAAGTGAGCTTTTGAAGTATTGATTGTTTCTGTAGTGTTCTCACTTAAGAATGAATATGCCTAGTCATGTACTACCTTAAATTATGCTATGTATTCCACAGGATTATTATTTACAGTCCTATGTAGCTCTCTGTAGGATTTCACCACATTAAAAGTGTTATGCTTATCTGAGGACTTTTTTTTGTCATCAACTTATATTTTGATCAATTTAGCATCTATCCTGCCTGTCTGCATTTAACAATAATAAAGTTCTTTAGTATTGTTTTAATAATTGCTGTTGTAACTGTTCTGAAATCAGATTCCATTCCTGTGATGGTTTAAGTCAAGTAACTCTCTCATATTAAACTTATGCTGTTGTAGAGCCTTCTAAACTTCACTTGTCTGTTTTTACAAATATACAAGTGAGTATAGAGAAAATTTTTAAATTTCATGTGTAGCTAGCTTGTTCTTTCTTCTATGTATCGTGTTCTGTGTGCTTTTGTAAAGGAATGATTGTGGCTTGTCATAAGAGGCCATGCCATGTTATGTTTGAAATGAGTAAATGTAAAGGATTTCTAGTAGGGTTTGTTAGAGGGGTCGCTGGGTACAGTACCAAATGTCATAACAGTAGTTTTGTTTGAAGAGTTGTTGGTAAGTCTGTTGTTAGTAATCCAGTTATATTATCAAGCTTAAAGTCTTTCTGAAGATATTTTTATAGTAGTTTAGGGAAACTAGTAGCATTTATTAGAATTACATCATCTGCACAGAGAATGTAGTTGACATTGGTGATGTCCCAGGGCAAGTCAATAACAAATGACAGCAAAAGGGTTCTTTCCCAGATGCTAATTAATTAATTTTGTTTATTTATTAAGAAGACAGTGTACTGGTGTTTCTTGGGCTCTTTTCAGCAATTGCACAAGTCACAGGGCAGAGACAGAATAGTTGGAGTTTTTTGAGTCTGTCCATATAGGACAAGTATTTAAGGCCTAAGATCCTCTTTGTGAGGCTCTCTAGTTGTTTTATGTACCCTATCTTCTGCCTGCTCCTTTTGCACTACCTTCTCCATTCTGCAAGAAACAGCTTCTTTATCAAGGATAATTGTAAACTGTTTTATTGATGCTTAACCCATTCTGTACTGGTTAGCACTGAGTATTAAGCGAGTCCCAGTAATGCTGGCATAACAAGAAATATGCGTCCATTTTAGATGATGATGTGCCATTTAAGTGATATCATCTTGAAAGTCATCCACAGTATTTGTATGCCAGTGAGGCGAGATTAGGTTGGTTTGGACATGTGCTGATGAAGGGATACTGGGTATATTGGGAAAAGTATGATAAGGATGAAGCTGCCAGGTAAGGGAAAAAGAGGAAGGCCTAAGATAAGGTTTATGGATGTGGTGAGAGAGGACATGAAGGTGGTTGGTGTGACAGAGCAAGATGCAGAGGACAGGAAGAAATTGGCAACTTATCCGCTGTGGCAACCCCTAATGGGAACAGCCAAAAGAAAAGACTACAAGCACTTATTTGGAATCTGGTAGGGTCATGTGAATAGCGTTTGCTTGGGAAACTTTAAAACTGTCCCTCTTGAGCCTCCATGAAAAAAGGGGGGGGGGTCCAGTATGACCTGCTGTGTTCCAAAGCAGACCACAGCTTCTCATCAGGTGCAGAAACAGAGTACAAAGTACTGTTTGCAGCATACCACAGAGGTAAGTCTTCAAACCAACCTGTATATACATAATACATGGAACAATATGTGCTGTGTAGAATATTTGGCATGTGCCATAGTGACTTGAGCATTTATTTCATGTAAATTAGTAAGCATGTCTAGCATTGATCCCACTGCACCATAACCCCACCCCTTTTAGTTGGCCACACCCCTTCCCATTGGCCCCACCCATTCAGCTGTCTCCTGCAGTCCCCCTTTGATTTGAAGTCACCAGTTGCCACTGGGAAGGAGCAGTTGTTTGGGGATTTCAGGTCATTGCAAAGACTTAAGGGCAAGGCAGTGATGAGATTTATATGGGAGATTGGAGGCAAACTTAACTATTTTATTGTAGGTTTGTTCTAGTTTGCTGAGAAGAGATGACTGGAGGTTAGTCAGGAGAGGAGCAGTGTACAGAAGACAGGGTAAGAGGAGAGATGTAGCCAGGAAGGGTTTGGAGGAGGGAGAAAGAAACTTATGATTACTGTACAGGAGGCAAAATTTTTGGTGGGTTTTCTTTATGCATTGATCGATATGTATATCAAATTTTAGTTGATCATCAATGGTGACACCAAGTAATTTAGTATGTGATTCTGATCTGATGATGGTATTGTTAGGGGAGGTGATAGAGAAAGAGGATTTATGTTGTGCTAGACTTTTAGGAAGGAAAAGTAGAAGTTTAGTTTTCTTAGGATTTAATATTAGTTGGTTATCAGTGATCCAGGTTTCAATGGAAGAGAAAGTGTTTTGGGTAAGAGAGAGAAGTTCAGGAATGCTGTGAGCAGTGGTAATAAGGGTGGAATCATTAACATATTGTAAGAGTGTTGAGAGGTTAGTAGCAGAGTGTGAGTTGTTAGTGAAGATGTTGAACAAAAGGGGACCTAAAATAGAGCCTTGGAGAACACCAGTGTGAACAGGCAGAAATGGAGAGGTGACAGTTTGCCAGCATACAGATTGTAGTCTATTGGAAAAATAACTAGAGAACCAGGTTAATGAGTGGGCAGAGAGGTGGAGGTCAGAAAGTTTAGTTAACAGTTTGGAATGGGAGACAGTATCAAAAGCCTTTGACAGATCAAGGAATAGACAGGAAAGAAGTAGGTTGTTATCACCTATAATAAATGAATTAAACTGATTTCCTAGGGCCACTAGGTCCCTAGCAGCCATAGAGTTCTAGAAAAATTAAGTGTGCGATCTTAGAATAGCTTTTAACAACTTTTTGATTCAGTGAAGACCTGACTGAAAATCACGAGTAAGTAAAATTCCTTCTTATTTTTTATTCAAGGAAAAATAAGTTATGTCTCAAGCTTAATGTTCAAAACTAACAAAGTAATAGTTCCCAATAAACAGAGATGACAAATTCTTGTAAAGCTATATGAATCCTATATAGAAAAAGTGTTTACCTGCCTATCCTTCTAAAACAAGGTAATTATCTTCTGTGTATTCTTTTGATGTTAGATTAAGATGAAAGTGAAAACACAAGTGGCCACAGGCATACAATTTACAGCTTAGAGAGGAAACCAGAGCACTGGATAAAACCCACTGTGACAGAGAGTACATGCAGACTCCATGAAGGAGGAATCATAGACAAAAATTCAACCACAAAAATCAGTCCTGTTAGTTGGCAATACTACCTGTCGTGCTACTATGCCAATGGTCAGTAGCTTTCACACACATCCTGCCTAGGCCAGCAGAGGCAATCACTTACTGTGTACAATGCTGATGGTTGTGATGAAAAGTTAAATAAAATATGGCCAAAATCTTACTTTTAGATAAGCTGTAACCCCCCAGTCATTTCTGTCACAGACAATCCAGATTAATTGCATTAGAGACACAGGTGGACAGTGGTCTCACCTTCAATAACCACATCGCCACAACAGTCAGGAAATCCTTGTATGTGGCACACCTCATCACTAAGGGTTTTCATCCGGAAAAAAGGAGGTCATTGTCCCACTGTACTCATCCCTCATTAGACCCATTATAGAATACAACACCCCATTTGGTATGTACCTCTCAAGACATCTGCAACAACTGGAAAGGCTGCAGAAATACCTCACTAAAAGAATCACAGGCCTAAAGCAGATGCCCTATGCTGACTGCCTCAAAAAACTCCAGCTATACTCTGTCGCATATTGTCTACTCCGAGGCAATCTCTGCTTAACATACAAGGCCATGTCAAACTCAGAGCTGTTGGGCATGCTACACTTAAAGAAATCCCAATCCCTCAGAGCCACATGCTCCAGGGATCTAAACCTTGTCATCACAATAAACAAAACATGTTGGAGGAATAGGTTCCTGACCCAGAGACTCCCCAGACTCTGGAATAGACTGCCCATACATGTCAAGCAGAGAACCTCTTTGGCCCTCTTCAAAAGGAAGCTTGATGATTGGATGGGAAAAAGGAAATTCACCCCAGGGATCATGTCAGTCACCCTGCTAGACAGGGATCCAGGGAAGTAAATAGTGTGGGAAGAAATAGCCATGGAATTGTTATGGCTAGGCTTGTATAGGCCCTAAGGCCGATAGCCTTGTACCAACCTATGAACCTATGAACCTATAAATTTATTCAGTGTGCACACCTCAGACTTCTGACTGTATTATAAAAAAATACCAAAGTGTTCCAGCGGTCTTCACATAAATGCACACTAGATCTGCATAGCCAGAATAATGACTACTTAACTTTACCAAATGACAACATGGTCAGTCACTTGTATTCATCAAAAGCCTCAATACCCATAAATTAAAGACAATTGAATTGACTGTGTACACCTCCAATATGAGATTGTAATACAATGAAAATAATGACAATTGGCAACAATAATTTAGTTTAAGCTGACTAAGCATATACATACATACATGCACACATGCACACACATGCACATACACACATACACACACTCTTGTCTTTACCAACTACAGCAAATTCTATACTTTTGTACACTTCAGATGTTTGATTGGTATCAAATGAGTGAATAAATATTTAAATACTAGCTGCTGTCAAATCCATATGATATGCAGCCTATTGCAACCCCCCACTGCACCTACACATACATGTACACACACACACACACACACACACACACACACACACACACACACACACACACACACACACACACACACACACACACACACACATCTATGACTATCAACTATCAATTATTGTATGTAGACTTGTATGTCTGTAAGAGTACACCTCAAAAGTTTGATTGCAATGTAAAGAATAAATAAATACATTAATAAATGCCAGACAGGACTATATCTTTTCATTTCACAGCTATCACAATACATTGCACCCAGCTGCATACCTCTTAGCTAAAGAATCAAGCAAAAATCTAAAAAATAATGGAGGCAAATAGCCAATAGCAGGGATATAGATTGCTCTAACATAATTAACACATTACTTGAATAACTGGCTTTGCATTAGTATGCTTTTTTCTTGTAAGCTATTAAGTCTGAAACTCAAAAATCTGTCATTATTTAGTTACTACAATCCTCAATGATTTGCTAGAAAAAAACATACTTACGAAGAACAGACCAAATATGGGGCAAAAGTAGAGACATTTTCTGAAATCAGGGACTGTTGAGAGCATATGCTTTCCACTCATGCAATAATGGGTGATGACAAAGACCAAAATGAAGGACATAAATTGAACTTACAAACTTAGAAAGATGCTAGAATAACAGGCTTTGCATCGGCATGCTTTTTCTGTCTGAAACTCAATGTCTCTCATTAGTCAGTGACTGCATTCCTCACTGATTAGCCAGAAAAAAACACATACTTCCCAAAGAACAGAACAGACTATGAGGCTAAATCAGAAACATTCTGTGAAATCAGTGACTGTTTAGAACATTTATGTCCCCATAAAGACACACACACACACACACACACACACACACACACACACACACACACACACACACACACACACACACACACACACACACACACACACACACTCACAAAGTGCTTATGTTCCTGCATACTCGAAAAGTTTCACATGTGGGACCAGTTAGAAATGTTCAGCAATAATTCAGTACTTAGATCTTTTATTTTCAATCTCAGGCTTTCCAGACATTCTCCCAAGGCAGTCTGAGCCATTTGCTGTTTCATACTGCAGCCCAATGAGCCCCTTATCTGTGATGATTCTGTTTTCTACAGAAGGCAGAAAAAATGTAAAAAGGTGTGAGCACCTAATTTTGACTGTGGAGTAGATGTAGTGCCAGGTTGTTTCGCAAACAGCCCAGCAAATGGAGTAAGATGATTTTTTTGAGTGGACCTTAGGTGTCAGAACTCTATGTATACACAGAGTTCAAGTCATGATAAAGGTAGCGGTAGCACTAAAGCTACCATTTTGTAATAGAATAAAAAAATAAAGTAAATAGAAAAATACATTTTTATGGGGGGGGGGGCTAGTATCCCAGCAGCCAGTGCTATCATCAACTCCTGAGGATGATGCAGTTTACAGCCATCATCATTAGCACAGTTGCCTAGGGAAACATAGATTCATAACTGCCTGCACAACCAGGGTTATGGAGCTACTGGCAATTGGAGGCAGTGATGCTGATCATGTGGAGAAAGTCAACAGTATCACAGAGAATTACCTCTGTTGAATAGGGGGAGTGAGTTTCTCTGAGCTCATGTAATTTGGCTACTGTAATGTGGTGGGGTTATGAGGAAGGTACTATGTTCCCTTGCTGTGGGGTTCTGTTATGGGTGATCACAAATTACTAGATGAATCTGGGACATAAATGCATTGGTGTTGGTGGAATGGGGCCTGTAAGGGGTAGGCATGCAATGTACCCTACCCAGAAGTAGTTTTGTGGTGTGGCTACCCCTGTCATGGAGTTAGGCATAGTGGTACCCCAGCATTGGCAGGTGCAGACTGTGTTCTCTGTGATGGTCATCCTATGCAACCACCACGGATATGCAAAATATCCCATCCATGGGCAAAATTGAAGTACAAGATGCCAGTGGTGACACTGGATGACCTCTGCATAGAAGTGGTCATGGATGCAGTGTGTGCCACCATAGACCATAGAAGTCCACTCATAGCATCATCCCTGTACTCTGTTTTCACCAGAAGATTTTGGCAGTGCTAGGTGATTTTTGTCTGGGAGGCCACACACCATAAGAACTCTCTACAGGTCAGTGTGGGTAGCTGCCCTTTATAAACATAAAATAGAGAGCACCACTCATAAATTGTTCCAATTTGTAGTGCTTGATAAGGTTACTTTAAATCCTAGGGGTGGACCTTTGGAAGCTGTATTAAAATAATCTAAGGAATTATTGTGGCAATTGAAGCTTAATTCACAGGATCCATGGGGTTTCAATGAGAATGCATCTATAGCTAGTATTCTTAAGCTTAGAGCTATGAATTTATAGACATTGTATTTTAGGGGGGGGGGTCTATATTAGAACACCGAACTTTCAAAATTTCGAGTGTTCTAATATTGACCCATTTCCAGAGAATGCTGAAAATATCGAAACAGAAAACCAAATTTTTTCCTAGGGAAAGAATTTGGTTGTCCGTTTCTGTTGCTTCGGTATTTTCAGTGCTGTGGTGAAAAGTTGTGGGTCGGGTTCAGGTAAGTGTACGATTGTGTGGACATGAGGGTTAGGGCGGGTTAGGTGATTTAGGGTTAGGGTGCGGGTCAGGTAAGTGTGCGATTGTGTGGACGTGAGGGTTAGGGCGGGGTAGGTTAGTTAGGGTTAGGGCGTGGGTGAGGTGACTGTGTGATAGTGACAGACCTTAGGGTTAGGGTTTGGGTTAAGGTAAGTGGATAGTTAGTGGTGTATGTATAGTTTAGTGTAGGGTTAGGTGTAAGATTTTAGGTGTATGTTTGTGGATTGCTGTTTGTTTGGTGTGCTTGTGTTGTGTGTATGTGTTTTGGAACAGCAAATTTTTTCCATAGGAAATAATTTGCTGTTCTGTATGTTCGATGTTTTAAATTTTCAATTAATAGGGTTTGATATTAGAACACTCAAAATTTTGAAAGTTCGTTGTTCTAATATAGACCCTTTTAGGGGAAGGATATACTGTACCAAATTAAGGGTTTATTGAGACTTATGTTTGCATTTATTTCACTTCAGGTTGTTTGAATTGCTTTTATTGGTATGTACTTGTTACTGGTATGTGTTTTTTTATTGAGATGTACTTACATTTATATTTGAGTTACTAGATTATATGTATATAAATGCATTTTGAGTATTTTTTATGTGATATCTCTTTAAGATCATTAATTTGTTGTATGACGTTTTTATATTGAAGGTATAAATGAGGAGTAGAAATTGTATTTCATCTGGTTCTGATGAAGTCAATCTGAATATGAAGGGGACAAAAGAACTTAACCTTTACAAAATAAAAAATTGGCTTTATCTCATCAGCGGAGTCCTAATGTCTTTGTGGCAGTTTGAGAGGTTTAGTTGTTTTTAATTGCCTCTAATCCCACTAGTGCTGCCTAAGCTAATTCCCCACGGAAAGAGCCTGCTAGTCCATTATTCTGAGAAAAATAGTGGTATTTGTCAGGGAGTAGATGTTGCAACCTTATACCACTCCATTTTGTTAGGTGGGTACCTGGTGTGGCAGTGATAGAAAAGTGTCCAGGGGGACTGGTATTCCCTGCCCTGAAGAGCAGTGCAGGCAGTCATGTGAAGACTGATACCACCACTACTAAGATCTCTAGGTGTTGGAGGATGATGCAAAGCAAAGACAACCTGAATGGTACAATAAGTGTTTGCCACCTTCATTATGTATCGTACTGCAGATAATAACCTGGTTTTCTATCTATCACACTCCTTTTCTTTACAAGACTTGTTTCCACTGCCAGATCCCTGGATATACTAGGTTGAGTGCTGTGGTGGGAGGGGACTCTCCATATTTTGTTTGTGCTGTAGCAGTACCCCATGGAGGTTCTGTCCATCATTTTATGTTTCTGTTGTATTACACATACCTATTACTTCTGCTATATAGTACCTAAATATCATAGTGGACATTGCTATTCTAGCTGTGTGCTTCACTGAACATACCCATGGTTGGGTAGTATCCATCTGGAACTCTTGTAATGATTTCAAATTTCTGCTTGATTGCAAAAATATGCAGAGCTGTAGCCTTGCACCATAATCTGCATGATAGTCATACTTTATTTTTATTTATTTATTTAACATTTTTTAACCAGGAAAGTCCCACTGGACACAAGTCCATTTTCAGTGGTGGCCCGGGGAGAAAAGCTCCAACAATATGAAAAACAAACAAACATTATACCAGAAGAAAATTACAGAGTACAGGTCAACGATGAGAGTACACATTGCAAATATAAATAACTGAAAGAGATGACACCTTAGCCATTTTAACAAAATTCGTACATCAAAGAGTATATGGTATTATACAAACTAGACTAGCATATATATTACAAAGCACAGTATGATATTTTTGAGGAAGACTTGAAATGATTTTAAGTAAAAGAGTAAGTATATATAGGGAAGGATGCATTGTATTTACTTATTTATTTATGTATGTATTTCTATGTGCTATCTGATGACTTGCATATCAATTTTGTCTTTTAGCATGGGCAGATCAAGAGGAAACTACTGCCAGATGATGAAGAAGGCAGTAGATGAGAATGGCACTGTCATGTTAATGGCATTCTATTTTTACACTAGCACTATGTATGGTATACCTATTATAGTTCTTCCTCATTAATGGCCCCTTTTCCTAAATGTCTTCCTTGTTCAGGTTACAATAGTCCATCTGAGATACAGCCATGTCATCTGCCAGCCTCTGCCTCCCTGCCCAAGGCTGCAGTTTAGGTGGATCAGCAGAACGGGTCTGCTTCATCAAGGTGGGCTACAGCCCATCTCATATAGGTAGCTTGTGTCAGCCACTTTCCTTGGCTCAGGCAGAGCTGCCTCATATAGTGGTGTGGTGGGTTGCCATGCATCAACTCCCTCTCAAGCAAGTTTCAGACTCACTGGAAGGATGGCTGGTGTCATTGTGGTACCAGAGCTGAATGTGGACTATGCCACATCATGGGTCTGCCTTCTTTATATCCCATATCCTCTCCCCTGTGGTTTCTACATTCACCTCCTGTTCATCTGTACTGTTCCATGAGTTTTTGCATGTTCCTGTGGCCTGCATCCTCCTTCTTTCCTTACCATTCATGCCTTTTACCCCTCTCTTTCCTTCTATCTCACTATGCATAATACAGGGGAATTTTCCCCAAAAATACATGCCCTATTTCCCCCAACTATTTTACTTACAGAATTCCTGTTATGTGTTCTCTACTTGTCGTACCCCTTTTCCTACTTTCTTGTAACCCCAATCACAACTTTCCTGGAACAATTAAGGTGTTCCACTTGATGGTTACCCACTAGCTGGACTTTCACATGTGTTACTGTATTTTGCTGCTGCCTGTCACTGCTTGCTGTAGCTGTTATGTAAGTTCTCAACAGATTGACTCAGTCAGGTGTGAGACCACTAGCTTGGTCTTTGTATGCCCTGGGCTTTGGCTCCGAGGGAGGTAGAGGTTTCCCCATGGTCTATCTGAATTCAGGACAGTAGAAAGGACTTTCTCTTTGCACAGAGAACCATCCTCTCAAATCTCCAGTCCTACCCATCACCCCTCGCTGAATCCGAGCTCTGAGCCCATCAAACCTGTCATGTAGGGACAGACAGTTCTGAGAAGCCTCCAGTCAGGTCCCATAGAAGAACCTCCTCTACCTCTTCCAATACCTCTCCCAAACATTCCATGGAAGAGGTCCCTCGAAATAAGACATGCAAGAGGAGGCACATATAATCACCCATGGAGTCTCTCACGGAAGACATGGATTTTGATGAGGGAGAAGGATCTCCCAGATCGCCACCCAATGACATCTCCTTCAGAAGGAACCGGACACTGTCAAACCACTCCCTAAACACTCGGACATATTCTTGGCACCTCCAATGGACAGAACCCATTGGAGCAAGGGAGTCCCATTTGATGCTATTATCACCAAGAAGGAGTTAACTGAACAGAGCTCCTCTGTCCATCCACTGAACAGGGAGTCCAGTCAGGTGTGAGACCACTAGCTTGGCCTTTGTATGCCATGGGCTTTGTCAATGTCTGCTTCACTTATGACATCTTCCTTCCACCTCAGCTATCTGCTTACTTACACAATATATCCCTGCTTAGTTATTCAGGACTATTTTTTCACAATCCAGAAATGCAGCTACACAAATCTCATTCATAATCCTAAATGTGCAAATTGTCATAGTTTGGATGTATTAATAATTATCACCAAACCTAAACTACATGGGCAATGCTGCCTGACAGCATATGAAAGCCTATGAGTGGATGACCAAAAATGTTTTTGGTGATCTATGTCTGGGCTGAATAATTAAAAAAGGACATATTCCAAGTTGTTTGAAAAATGTTAAACGTTATATAAACAAATCCCATGTTTACTTAGACTTATACATTTAATTTTTATTATTTGAAATCAATTTTTATAGTAGCATATATATTCTAGATATATTTTTTTAATGTATTGAATATGTAGAGAAAAAAGTACAAAGTACAGCAAAATAAGAGCAACTCTAAAATCCCATTTACAATATCCAGTTCTGCTTTACATTATTACAATTTGAATATAAATATTTTCACCCATTTCTGTGCTGCAGAGGGAAGAAACCCAGACTGTAAATCAGATGACCCAGGCAGGAGTACAGGATGAGGCAATGGACGAACCACGGGTAGCTCTGCAATGAGAGGTTTACACTTCTCATTCATCCTGATGACAGGGAGTGGTAGTTTCCAGGTGAGCTGAATTCCCCACTTAGATGGCAACTTGCATGTCCTGAATGGTTGGATAACCAGGGGTAGTGGGCTTGTCATTCCCAAAATATTGATTGTAGCCCTATTAGGCATCTGTATGGGAACATGTACACATCATTGCAAGCTATATACAGCCCTTGTAGTGATGCAAATATGCAGATGAATAATCAGGAGGCAGGGTCAGGTCCATAAGAAATGCCTCAAAGCCTTAGCCTACCATAATGTATTTCTTGATAGAAGAGGATGGCACATTGTAGTTCCCAGTTTGGGTACAAAAAACATGGCCACCATAAAAAGCCCATTCAGGGGGAAGGGGGTAAGCCACTTTATATAGGATGAAATTTCCTTCCCACTACAAGCATGGTCAAGTAAGGGTACAGGCTGAAGCATGAATCACCCTTGGACCTATCCGATTGCTGGCCCACCAGATGCTCTCACTTTCATACTGGGGGGCTCAGTGCAGGGAAACAAATGGACTTGAGTTTGATTGGTAGAGGCTTGATTGTCTGGTAGTCACTAGGACAATAAGGGCCAAGACCATTTTCAGGTTGGTGGTCCTTTTGGCACTTTCTAGTATTTGATCTCACAGCTTTTTTTAAGAAATGAGCCAAAATAAATAAATAAATAAAATAAGAACCCTAAAAACATATTATTGAACAGTATTCAATTATCTGAATGAAATCTCAGCTATACCCTAGTTTTACATTTATAGTTTTCCATGTATCATTTTGTTAACCATCTCTTTCATTATATTACAGGGATTCATGCCAAACTGGCAAAGGAGATTTCGGTGAGTGTAATTCCCATGAAATAAAATCAGTGAAACCCATTTTCTCCAATTATCTCTCTCTCTCTCTCTCTCTCTCTCTATATATATATATATATATATATATATATATATATATATATATGCACACCAGTTTCATGGTTGTTAACAGTGGGGTAAAGGACAAACTCCATTAGCCCAGAAAGTACCTTTCACTCAAGTTACTTCATGGCAATAGGACCTCAAGCAATAAAAAAATGGTTTACCTATTTTCCTGTTTTGTTATTAATTAAAAGAAAAAATCAAAATAATGTTATTCAAAGGTTTCTACTAATCTCATTGATCATTCAATCCATAACACAGATCAATCCCTAACTACTTAGAAACATATCTATGCCAAGAGGTTTCTTTGTTATTCACTTAAATTGTAATTCATATGCAATCACTTTCACATCCAATACTGTTGGTACAGTCTTAAATTTCCATATTTGAGAAATTGTTTTCTTAGTCACTAACATTATAAAACCAACCTAGGTTTCAAACCACAGTGAAGATCTTTTTATCCCATCCCAGTTACATAAGTAGTTGTGGGATTTGCAAGTATTGTAAAAAACTAGGTACTGACTCTACAAGTTTATCTGTAAATATTTGTAAACATAAAAAAGGCCAAAGCAAGTTTTCCTATTTGCCCACTACACCTTGGTCATGCCTGCTAGGAATCTACATTAGCAGACCTCTTCCATACTCTCTAAGTTATGTATGTGAGGACAGTTTGAGGCAAGTATTCTGAAACTACATGACTTATTGACATATCAAAGCACTAAGCAAATAACCTTCCATGTATTAATATTTAACTCCACTTCAACAATTGGTTTCCTCTCTAAATTTCTCCTTTTTCTTTACATTGTTCCCTTAACATCGTATGTAAGAAAACAAATAGTACATCTTCTCTGTCTTCCAAAAAATATTCAACAATTGACAATGGAGCCCTTTTTAATAAAACTGTTAGCCTTGTGTGTCAAGCTATAGTAATCACACCTTCATATTCCATTTGCAACAAACACAATAACTTACACTTTTGTCATGCTTTTGTCCAGCTGCATCAATCTACATTCCATTCCATGTGCTTCTGAAAAATTGTTTCTGTTTTCCCATCTCTCCATTTTTAACAGCTCTCTTCTGGTATTCCTAATCTACATTCCCTATATTCAGCAAATAAGTTGATCAATCAACACCTGCTTGCAATTAAATAAATTAGAAATGAAACCTATAGCCTTTCCTCATCATATATGGTTGCACCATTGTCTTCTGGGGCAATTAGCATAAACAAAAACATATGCATATCAAATGTATCTTCTTCTTTCAACAATAATCTAATCTTTATTTTCTACTTTGTATCAATCAGTATATTTTGTGTTGATTGACATACTTTGTATTGCTAACAACTACAATACTTTAATCTGCACAAAATCATAATATAACTCAGTTTTGGGTTCATTTAGTCCACTATAGTTATCATTATTTTTGCCCCCTTAGAATTGCCTTCTTCTTAAATATAATCATGCCTCATATTCCAAACTGACTTTAATATCCTTTTCAGTACATCAGCTTGAAATGATTAAAATGCATGTATCAGCAAAGTTAAAACAAGTAAAAAAGTTTCACTTGTACTCTCTGATCTCTCTCTTAACCTATAATTGTCCATCAGTGAAAATCTTCCATTTATCTGTTCTTTACACTTGCATATATTTCACTTACACATTTCTCTACTGTCCTGTCAGATTCCAACATACTGAACACAGTCATCTATAAATAGTCATTTTTCAGCAGCATCAATGAAGAGGCATCATTTATGGTCACTTTTATGCATGTATAACAAAATCTTTCCAAATTCATTTAACACCTGAAATAATCAATGCAAATCCTTATTTGGGTCATCAAAGTAAACCAACACATTATCAACATGTAATAAGATTTCAAACTTTTCCTGATTTATTTTATAACCTTTCACATGAGATCTTCCAATTAATATAACCTAGGGCAATCATTGCAGTACAAAGAAAATCATCGAAAGCAGATAACCTTGCCTAAGACCTCTAAAATTCCTACATTCATTGATGTACCCACATACATCTTAACTCTTATCTTTTATTCTGAATAAAGTCTTAACATCTCAACAAAATATGCTGGAATTGTAGAGCTCAACTAGAGGAGGTAATATCTAGATCTGTGCAGTGTAGCAGTGCAGTATTACAAATTAAACAGATCCCTGTATCAATGCAAGGAGGCAGTGGTAACAGTGATAGCAAAGGACGGTAAGAATCAAGTTTGCAATTTCAATATAGGCTGACATCAGTTGTAAACCATGACTATAAGTTATGCATATTTTTGTAAAAGAGATGGCTAAAGTAATACCACATTTAATGGTAGTGTAAAGACTGATATATTGAAGTACAGTTCATAGGTTCATAGATTAGTACTAGGCTAACCGCCCTTACGAGTCATTTTAAGCCTAGCCAATTATACCTTGTGAGACTCAAACCCTGCACCTTGTGTTTTTAAGGCAAACAGCTTAACCATTAGGCCACCCTGCACAGAAAGAACAGAAATCTAAGGATGTAGTCACTCTTCATGCTGAAAAGGCATATGATGGATTGGTATAGTACTATGTTGATGGTGCAAGAATAGAACCCACAGTGTTCTGCATTCAAGGTGGGAGTGCTACCTGTTAAGCAAATGAGAAAATTTAACTTAGGTTTTGCTGAAATTTGGAAAGAAAAGTTTGTCAGTTTCATTTTTATGTTTACAGAGGATGGTAAAACTACAGTGGCAATAAATCTTATACAACCATAAAATGTCTTTACTTAAATGCATATAGACTAAAGAGTAAAAAGGAAGAATTAGAACTTTGCTTAAAGCAGTATCAGTTTCAGGTAATAGCTATATTGAATCACAGGATATGGAATATTTAATAATCCCTGATTTCACTAAATATAACCTAGATCTGAGAAAAAAAGGAAGAAGGGTATTCTTAAGGATTCATGCATCCATTATTAGCTGCATGTAGGGTACAAGCCCATCTTTAAAATAATGAATGTTCTACTAAAGAATGTAACCCCTTGAGGTGATAGCAGAATACTTGTAACTTATAGAGGATACTGGAAATGAATATTTTAGAACATCAGTCCTTTTCATATACATTAGAGGATTATTTCAGTTATCCTAATATTAATTGGTACAAATGTCAGACATACACCCATATAGAATCTTACTTTTTGAATATAAAGAATCACTTCAACTTTGCATAGAAGGTTGATTTTCTAACACACTGTTCAAATACTCTGTATCTGGTATTAGAAAACAGAGTAGGATTAATTAATAACTTAAAAGTTTTTTTTTTACCTCTTAGGGACATCATATCACAAAAATATACATTTTGATATTACTAGTTCTAAGACTGAAAAGCAATGAAAAATTATGTTCTATAACTTGAAACTGTTGAACATAGAGATGCTAAGGGAACATCTTAGTAATATAGATTGGTGTTTTCAGTATATGGATAAGTCAGAAGACTGTGGTTCAACTATGCTTAACAATATTTGTAATACACATCTTATATATATCAGAACAAGGTTTAAAAATGGTGGTTGAACTAGGAAACCTTGATGGAATAAACACTTATTCAGATTATTATAGAAAATGAGACACATATTTTTAATATACAAGGCAGAGAATTAAACACAACAAAATATAAATAAGTGGTATTAATCTTCTTCTGGCTTTTCCTGGTTAGGGGTTACCACAGCAGATCACCTGTTTGCTCATGATTGACAGTAGAGATCTATGGTGTTGAGTTGCCAGCCTGGTGCCCAATCTTCCACAGAAGGCACACACATGTACGCACTCACGCCTAGAGCTGAATTAGAGTGTCCAATCCACCTACAGCATGTCTTTGAGATGGGGGAGGAACCGGAGCAAACCCACACGACCACAGGGAGGACATGCAGACTCCGCACAGAAGGCACCCCAGCCAAGGATCGAACAGGAGAACCTCTTCCTGTGAGACGACAGCGCTAACCACTGCACCCCTGTGGCTACCCATAAATAAGTGGTATTAATAAGAAGTTAAAATTAATTGTTAAAGGAAAATGAATTATGAAACTCCTTTGATTAAAATATCAGGTAATAAGAGCAATTTTACAAATATTTTAGGGTAACTGAAAATATACAAGATGTTATAGTCTTTATTAAAATTAATTCCAAGATATTTAGACAGGAGTGAAATAGATTAAATATTTAGTGATTTCTTTACAAAATACCTGAGCTTGATAATCTGCATGCTACATATTCAGTATAAATCAGTGATTATCATAAATGCCTTACAGTAACTGAAAGTGAGGTGCTATCTTCACTGAATAAGGTTAAAAAATAGTTCAGTGGGCCCTAATAGTATGTCTGGATGTTTTATTACCTTAATTTCTGATACCATGGTTATCTCCTTTAGTAAGTATATTTAATAGTATATTAACACATGGGCATACACCTGATGAGTGGAAGAAATCCTATGTAGTTCCTATTTTCAAGGGAGGAAAGAAAAATGATAACGTTAATTATAGTCCGATAAGCCTTGATCAATATGACAGCTTTGCATTACAACAGTTTGTACTGATAGCATTTATGGACCAAACTTAGACAGAAAACAATATGGTTTTATAAATGGTAGATTTGCCCTGACCTGTAAAATTAGGTTTTATCATAGAGTGTCCGTCTATTATATTTATAATAGAGATCATGGGAAAATGTTACATAGTGATATACCTAGGCATAACTATAGCATATAACTCAGTAAGGCAAGATGAAATTATTTCATGTGTCCATATACTAAGAGTGAAACCTTTATAATTAGATGGATAACATATTACCAATTCAAATCCAACAGCATAAACTAAGAAAAAACAAAAAAATGGAAAGCAAAACCAGAATAAAGAGCAAATACTTCATTATACAATGTTAAGCACTTTTGTCCTGGGTACAAAAGAACTTCATCAGAACAGTAAAACCACTACCAAAAACACAATATATACCCTTCCAAAGCTAATTAAGGTTCCAATAAATTCTCTAATTAATCAAACAACATGGCGACACAAGCTATTAAAGTAACAGTGCTGACTAGCTTAAAAATCAAATCAAGAAATGCGTATATAGATGTATGAATACATCAAATGCATCTCCCTCTCCACTTCTCAGAAAGTTAAAATCCTCACTAAATTAATTTTTAATAATTAAAAATAATATATATTTAAAAAATATGTATAAACTCAATAAATTATCATAAATAATTATCTTAAATAAAATGCAGCTTTCAACTTTAAAACACTGGCCAGGGAAGTTGTTTCATTTAAACCTAGGTAAACACTGGCATTATTTTTTTAATTGCCAACTAAGCTCCAAAAATTCCAAGAAATCATGCACTGGTCCACCTCTCTGTCCCAACTCTACCTGATCAATAATTATGAATTTAAATTTATGGGACAGATTTTTCTCTGGTTGTTTATACAATGCATTTCCTAGGTCTTTTTTCTTAACGTTGTAGAAGTGCTGGTAAACCCTCTTTCTAAAACTACGTTTAGTCTTACCTATATACAGTAAAGTGCATTGCAGACCTCACATATGGCCAGATAACCTACTCCCTTGCTCCCACAATAACATTTCTTAGCAAGAATAATTTGCCCAATCCCAGGTCCCACTACAGATGTCCCTTCCAGTATATAAGGGCATTGAGCACAATGGCCACATTTAATCATCCTTCCATCATTATCATGCCTCACATGACTTTCCAATGAGTTCTTAAAACCTAGATCATTTTTATATACAAAAGTAGGTGTTTCCCACACATTTTCCAAATATTCATGTTCCAAGCTAAAGACCCTCCAATTTTTCTGGACAATACTTTTTACCCCCAAATATCATTATTATAAATTAATATAAGGACCCTAGTGCACATCTCAGGGTTTGTAATTGCTTGCACAATTTTGAAAGCACCCATATACCCAGAACCTAGTAGTGGTACAAAGTGACCACTCCTCCTTTTCTCCATAACCACCATAAAATATCCAATAAAATGCCTCATAGTAACCATTTAAGGCAAAACATATCTAACAGCTTAGCACATTCATGCTGGAAATCAACATAATCAGTTACCATCCTGGCTAATCTAACATATTGGCCTTTCACAAGGACCTTCTTTTGGTGCATAGGGTGCATGCTATTAAAATGCAAAAATGAATTGGAGTAGGTGGGCTTGCAATAGATAGTAGATTCACATTTATTTTCTCACTTTTTTCCTAATTGTAATATCAAGGCAATTAACTGAATCCACCTGAAAATCCATTGTAAACCTCAAGAATTCTGTAGTGGTGTGCAAGTAATCAAAAAATTTCTGTAAACATTCTACCCCATTTATCCAAAGAAAAACACTATCATCCAAAAAATGCCCATAGTACTCCCAACAGTCCTTGAACTCAGAGTTCAATATAAACTGAATTTCCCAATAGGAGAGCACCGCATTGGCAAACATGGGGGCACAAACGGCCCTCATAGCCACCCCCATCTTTTGCCTAAATAACTGCTTTTCAAAAACAAAAAAAAAATATTTTCTGAAATCATATTCATAAAGACCCTTAGATTACTAATTAAATTCCTATCAAAATTAGTAAACAAAAAAACAAAGATATTCATAAAACCATTCAATCCCTAACTCACGGGGAATGACTGAATATATATCTTGAATATCTATCATAACAAAAATCAAGTCATCCTTATACATTTCCTTGGGGATTTTTTTCAGTAAATCCAATGAGTCTTTTAAAAGATAGGCATTACTTCCAAAGATCCACTTCATGTGAAAATCAATATATTTAGCCAAACAAAAGATTTTAGACACTTTAGCATCCACTATGGGGTGCATAGGTGGATATATTAGAATTTTGAGAATCCCAAAAATTGTGGAGTTCCTGGGGTTATGAGCCATTAAAAACTCATATTCATCCAATGAAACTGAATTTTCTAAAAACATTTCTTGCAAAGTTAAATCAATATTTCTATAGGCTATGTTCATCTCATTAACAGAAACCTCCTCGTAAGTATCCAAATACAATATTCTAAACATTCTATTAATATAATCATCAGAATCCATTACCATCAGTGCCACACCTTTATTGGGTTTCATTAACCTGAATGGCTTGTCTTGAGAAATTTTTTTCAGTAGTCCCCTCTCTTTGAAGGTCAAATTGTGGTAGGCCACCCATTGAGAAGCACTTTTAAAATACCTCCTAAGATCACTTTCACACAGATTTTCAAACAATACAACCATAGGGTGAGGTGGGTGGTTAAAAACACTGGGCTTCTAAATGGCAGTGTTAACAACATTGAACATTCTCATTACAGAGATTCCTAAAATAAAATGCACAGTTCAATTTCCTAGTAAATAATTTCAGCTGAAGTAAAACATCATCCACAATTGCATTCCTATCTGGAAAAAAGTTAAACCCCACTCAAATAAATCAGTCCACATTACATTAACTTCACACCAACTATAATTATATAGCCTAAAGTCACCATGATGATTCTGAACAATAGAACATGGAATAACATCTTGTTCAATTAAAGCACATTCTCCCCCCCCTCTTCCCCTCTGTGGGAGAGGGTGATTGTATGGATACAAATTGGACTCGTTCCGTGGAGGTTGAACCCTCTCCCTCTGGTAGATGAGTCTGTGGGAGCACCTCAAAGGGAGTGCCTCTAAAGGGACATCACCTTTAGCCTCATTCCCATAGTTCTCACTATTACTATTAAAACCCATAGGTTCATTCTCAGTAGCTCTATGATCCATACTCTCCTGAATCAAGCCACCAACGGCATGGGGAGGGGGTAGGTATACCCTTTTCATAATCCATCATGTCTCTAACAAGCTTATTGGCCTTTTTCAAATGCAAATCATTAATGTCTTTTTTGATTTTAGACAATAAGCCATTAGCAGAACTGATCTGCGAATCAAATAGTAAGTCAGTACTAATACTTGAATCTAATACTTTAATATCCCACAACTATCCATTAATTTGCCTCTCATAGTCTACAATTAAAGCTTCTAAAAGTTCACCGCCATGTCCGTTAAACAATTTATTGAGCCCCTCACAAGACCGGACAGATACTTCCATAGGCACAACCCCTTTAGGTATCATTTCCAGATGCGGGCATTCCTTTAAATAACTGCATTCAAGCTACAGTTTCCTGTATTTATAAATCAAGCCTGAAAATTCTTTTATTTGCTTATCCAGTGACTCAGAACCAGGTCTAGTAACAGCCCCTTCCACATGCCATCGAAGCTTAGCATTTAATGTATCTCGAAAGTTGATCAAGCCACCGGTAGTATTATCACTTTCAACCACAGTGCTACTGGAACCAGGAAATGCAGTACTAATGTCATGGACAACAAACCCATTTCCTTGCGATCCATGAACTCTCTGTGCAGGTGTAATACCTGAGCAAGATCCAACCAGAGAGACATTGCTGCTAGGAATATCAGCAGATGAATGGTTCATGATACCAGAAATAGAATGTCAACAGGAGATTGAAAACCAGCAAGTAAGCTCATTAATGAGCTATGTTAAGGCTTCAACCGATGTAGTAAGCTCATCCCACTTCATATTTACTTTCGTTAGTATCGGCGTAGTCCCATTTAAGTCTTCCATCACAAAAAACACCAATTCAAATCCAACAACACAAACTAAGAAAAAAAAAATGGAAGGCAAACCCGGAATAAAGAACAAACACTTTATTATTCAACATTAAGTGCTTTTGTCCTTGGTACAAAAAGACTTCATCAAAACGGTAAAACCACTACTAAAAACACAATATATACCCTTACAAGGCCAATTAAGGTTCCAGTAAACTTTCTAATTAATCAAACACCATGCCGACACAAGCTATTAAAGTATCAGCACTGACTAGCTTAAAAATCAAATCAAGAAATGTGTATACGGATGTATCAGTATATCAAATGCACCTCACTGCCCACTTCTCAGAAAGTTAAAATCCTCACTAAATTAATTTTTACTAATTAAAAACATCTATATTTTTTGAAAAAAAAATAATATATATATATATATATATATATATATATATATATATATATATATATATATATATATACATATATAAAACAACTCAATAAATTATCATAAATAAAATGTAGCTTTCAACTTTAAAATACTGGCCAGGGAAGTTGTTTCATTTAAACCTGGTTAAACTCTACCTGATCAATAATTATAAATTTAAAATTGTGGGATGGATTTTTCTCTAGTTGTTTATACAATGTATTTCCTAGGTCTTTTTTCTTAATGTTGTAGAGTGCTGGTAAACCCTCTTTCTCAAATTAAGTTTAGTCTTACCTATATAAAATGCATTGCAGACATCACATATGGCCAGGTAAACTACTCCCTTGCTCCCACAATAACATTTCTTAGCAAGAATAATTCTCCTAAACTCAGGTCCCTCCACAGAGGTCCATTCCAATATATATAAGGGCATTGGGCAAATGGCCACATTTAATCATCCTTCCATCATAATCACACCTTACATGACTTTCCAATAAGTTCTTAAAACATAGGCCATTTTTATATACAAAAGTAGATATTTACCCACAATTTCCAAGTATTCATGCTCCAAGCCTAAAGGGGAAACACCTACTTTTGTATATAACAAAGATCAATGTTTTAAGAACTTATTGGAAAGTCATGTGAGGCATGATTATGTTGGAAGGATGAGTAAATGTGGCATATTGTTCCCATTGCCCTCATATATTGGAAGCGGCATCTGTGGTGGTTCCTGAGTGTGAGTGATTTATTCTTGCTAAGAAGTGTTATTGTGGGAGCAAGGGAGTTAGTTTACCTCTCTATATGTGAGGTTTGAAATGCATTTTATATAGGTAAACCTAAACTTAGTTTGAAAAAGAGGGTTTTCCAGCACATCTATGACATTAAGAAAAAAAGACCTAGGAAATGCATTCTATAAACACCTGGAAAAAATCTGTCCCATAAATTTAGATTCATAATTATTGATCAGGTAGAGTTGGGACAGAGAGGTGGACCAGTGGATGATTTTTTTGAATTTATGGAGCTTAGATGGCAATTAAACACCAATGCCACTGTTTCCCCAAGTTTAAATGAAACAACTTTGCAGGCCAATGTTTTAAAGTTGAAAGCTTTGCTTTCTTAAGATATTTATGATAATTTATTGAGTTTAATTTTTTTTTCAAAGTATAAATTATTTTGCTTATTAAAAATTAATTTAGTGAGGATTTTAACTTTCTGGGAAGTGGGCAGTGAGATGCATTTGATAAATTGATACATCCATATACAGATTTCTTGATTTTATTTTTAAGCTAGTCAGCACTGTTACTTTAATAGCTTGTGTCGCCATGGTGTTTGATTAATTAGAAAGTTTATTGGAACTTTAATTGGCTTTGTAAGGGTATATATTGTTTTAGTAGTGGTTTTATTGTTCTGATGAAGTCCTTTTGTGCCCAGGGCGAAAGTGATTAATGTTGTATAATAATGTGTTTGCTCTTTATTCCATTTTTTGTTTTTGGATATCAAATAAGTTATCTTATGGTGAGCAGTGTGTAACTCTAGAAATTACCCATTCAAGCTAGAAGAGAATGACTAATAGAGAACATCAAAGATCTATATGAAGACCCCTTCTTTCTAATATGGTATTCTTGGAAATGCATGCATCATCCAAGTTTTGATTATTAAAACGTTGATGATTGTAACGTTGCTGTTCAGTTTGATAATCTGAAAGACATGGATGATTTAAATATGTATTTAACAAATGTAAATGAGTAGGTTATCAATTTAAGATTACAGTTTAACTTTAAGAAATGTAAGGTGATTAATTTTGGTAAATATATGAAATTAAAGATCATGATGGGAAAAATGAATTAAAAAATAGTTGATCAGCTGAAAGATATAGGAACTACAGTTGGAAATTGAATAATATTTAATCACCATATACAAGATATCAACTCAAGAGCACTTATACAAGTTGGTCTAGTAGTGAATACATTAGAAACCAGAGATCCTAATTAAAAACTATGCTTAATATCTATAGTAGTTGGACCTATAATAGAAAAGAATTTATCTTTTTGTCATTTGACAAATTCAGATATAGGAATGTTGGAAAGTGTTCAAATATATTTTACCAAAAGAATAAAGACTATAAATTATTTGTCATATTAAGATAGATTAAAATATCTTGGCCTTTATCACATAATGTATAGATTGGTGAAAGGTAAATTGTGCCTAGCTTTCAAGGCCATAATCAATAATGACCTGAGGGAAGAACATGGATTTACCTTGGCTGAATCCTATCCCGGCATTACAGATTACAGTCCTAATTATATAACAAATTCTAATAAGTCTATAAAAAAGGGATAGGTATGTGATACAACTGATAACCAGCTGTGGAACAGAATACCAATAATAGTTTAAACAGTAAAATTTTTAAGTGTCTTTAAAAACAGACTGGGTGAGTAGATGAAAAATCATAAATGCAAATATGGAATTTGGGAGACTGCAGTTTTAATGGTTTCAGAATCCATTAGCAGAAAGGTAAAACTATGAAACATTGAAACTATGTTCAAATAATAGTATTTGTAAAAAAAAAAAAAAAAAAAAATATTAAAATGTTGTATAGTTTCCCTTGCTTCCACAGCAATGGTAAACATTATAATTAAGCTTATAAGTCTTATATCTCACCAAAATATGCCATCGGCACACGTTATTCCGTGTGGTGTATGGTGCAAACTGTCAGCCATTTGATGTTTATCTGAACAGCATGGAAACCAGTCCAATCCACAAATGTTTCTTGCAGACAGGACACAGTCTTCCTCTTTTTTTTCACTACTCCAATAATTCAAATATTTCTTGTTTCTACAGACCTGTATTCCATATCAATTTATTTTGTGTTTAATATTTCCAGCTCCAAAAGCACAGATTGTTATGCCTCCTTTTAAAACATTATTTTTTGCTTAACTCCTTATTAGTGCTTGCATACAGAATTCATTCCTCCAACATCTCTGCTTCTCATCCTTTAGCCTGCACAGTGGGAGGGGTGTGGGGAGAGAATGCATTCCTATATCATTTCAGGGATCAGATTTCTCAACAATTCATTCCATGTGTCAAAAAATTTCACTCATCCTTATAAGATTCGGAACTTACACTTCCTTACTAATCTGCCTGTGTCTAACATCAGGGAGCGCAATGTTTTCATTTTTATCAGCGAGTTCTTGACCAATACTGCATATGGTTTGCAGAGTGGGATATAATGAGATATACTGAACATTTTTTTTGTGTGGACTGAATTCAGGGCTGCAATCTCAGAGATATGCCTGTGCAAACTGGTGTGGCTTAGCATCTCTTCTCTTAAGTCAGAAATAATATTCTGGATGTCAAGTTCAGGAGAAGTGCTTATTGGATGGGCTTCTTAAGACTTGGAGGTTGATGTCTTGAGAAAGATGTTGGTCCTCTCCACTGTGGAAACATTTTTTGATGTCAGTGCTTTCCACCTCTTGTTCTTGTCAAGAATGCCAACTCCATATAAGGACGACATTGCCTCTCTACCCATGAAAATTGCAGAAATGGAACATCACATAGTCTTGTCCCATGACAGGTAATTCAGACACGAGGATGACCTTAATTAGCTCAGCCATCCCATTTCTGACTACCACCAAGAAGTATCATTTAGAGGTGGCTGCCCAGCTTCCCATCAGCAAAAATCTGTTGGTTCACAGTGTAGTTATAGTTGGCCATGTCTTAGGGCTGTTAAGTTCTCCCCAGGAATAGACTTTTCTAAGAGACAAAACCATCTCAGCAATAGATCTCCAGGGGAAAGTGTTAAACTCTACCATTGAGAGAAACACTAGATGTTTTCACATATTTGGACAAGCGGTAGGGAATTTTACTCCTACTTCTTCCTCTTTCTGTGACAGTTATTTATACTTTCCTGGAACTTACTAAAGTCAAGCAGCATACTTGTATATTCAGTTACAGATGGGACTTTCCATGGAATAATTCTTCTTCTTCTGTTCGAGATTACCTGTGAGTTGTCACTGGATATGATGGACATCTGACACATCAGTCTGTGGAGTGTACACAAAAAAAATCCTCTAGTTTGCTTTGAGTGGGTAAAACTTCCAGCAAAAAGGTGTTATTTGGGCATTTTTTTAAATATTTAGAGCAGCTACCAACATATTAGTCATGGTAGAAGAAGGTTTCCATGAGAATGGTCTTCATATGTTCCCCTACCAAGATGCTCCTGGTGGCGCCATCAAGGGATTAATTGGTGGGATCCCTGAAGTTGGTAATCTGCAGTTGCAGTCTTCAGAGATGCTGTCATAAATTCAGAAAAGTCCTGTCGGATAGCATCTGACAGGTCTGCTTTCATTTCTCTGCAACTTGATGTTCTCCACTGCAGGTCATTCTGCACATGGACCAGGAACTCATACCATTAACATTTTGTGTGAGGGCACATTGCCTCATAAAGGCCTGAATCCTAATGCATGTTATGGATTTAATAGTCACTATGATATTTATGATGACATTTTTACATCTAAATATGCAGGTATTGCAGATGATTCTATGTGCTCACAGATCAACTGATGTCAGACTCCTGTCATATTCTCCAGCGTTATGGAAAATTTCCATCAAACTTCTGATGGGTTTCCAGTCCCTTCTGCCAAAACTGCAACAGATCCCACTGGCAGATGCTTTTTTGTCATGATGGGGAGCTAACTGTAGCTTCTTAGTTATTCAATAAATTTGTCTTCAATCAAGAGGAGGTCCCAAGTCAATCAGCTTGAGTTATAAGCAGCTATGCCAGCCATTAAGACCTTGGAAAAATCAATTTTAAAGTCACTTCATATGTGATCAGTTGACCAATCCATTGTTTTTCAGTTAAACAAGGACTGCACAGTTCTACTCCCTGATCAGGAAAGCAATGCATATCTGGAGTAGCCATATTCAGATGCATCACTCTGTCATAATTTCAAATCCCAAAGGAAGTGGGCATGTTGAGGACTCTTGGAAATATCTCTTCCATCCTCTGCTGAAGATGAGTATGCAGTTTGCATCTGGTTAACATCATCCAGAAGCGGGATGTTCTAGAGATTGATTTTTTCCCATTTGGTAGAATATGGTCTTTCCTTCTTCTGCTTTGTGAGGCAGAACAAGAGGAGGTCATGGTGCATATATTCTCCATTCTCAGGCATGGGAGATTTCTACTTTTCTGTCTTTTCCATGATTCTTTTGTTTTATCACAAAATTCTGGAAAGAAAGAACAATGATACATTTCACTATACAAATGTATCCAAGAAGCATGTGATTTTAAGCTCTCAGGCTTTTGAAAATGCATGAAACTCCCCTGAACCCAGCCAAAAATGTCTCCCACAGATGTGAAAACATCCAACTTATTCTTAGCAGTTGGATCTTTATGTGAACCCATTGATACCACTGGTACTGTCACTTAAGCATCAAATGTAACTGAGATAACCAGGAAACCTTCCATATGGTAGACATGTAGCTTAAGTGGAAATTATTCTTCATTTGGATAGAATAGCACTACATGCTACCTGCTTTAGTTAGGTTATTGAGACTTATCGTAGTTGCCTGTATAATTTAGAACTCCATTACTTTCCTGCCAAGTTGCATGTGTCAGCTGTTTCTGCCATTATGTCACTGCAGGTAATTTGGCTAGTGGCCCAGCAATAGATGATCAAGCAGTATGTATCATTACCGTACTATATAAAAACATCTCTTCTCTAAGATCTGAACTTCATAATTTAACAAGCTTTCTTGACCCAGTTTTAATCCAGTGGCTTGGAGCCACTCAAAGTTTGTGTCTTGTAAAGCACTTTTACTGGTGCCCCCCCCCCCCCAATCATAGGATCATAGAGCTGCAGGTATTCATAGATAAGGGTTTTACAATAGTCATATGTCTCTCTGGGCTAATGACCATTTCTTCCAGAAAGTGGTTTCTGAATTGTCCTTATACCAGTTTGTACATATTCATTTGTCTTCGCTGGGTGGAATTCAATGAATAGAAACCATAGCTGATCAATACATGATCAATTATACAGTTAAAGCAATACGGAGTAAAGTTATTCTGACACGTTTGTAATACTAAGGACTATATTGAGAATACTGGCCTTCCGTATAGGTGTTTGTGTCAACTGTACACAATTATTATATTGGGTAAAGTGGTTATCTGTCCTACTTCACTTCAGTCATTTTTCTCGTTTATATAGCATATTTAAGTTGCACAGAAGCACAGTGCTATTCAGGTAAAATTTTCACAGGACTAAGAAAATGTCTAAGTCAGATTTTATTTTAGGATATTTATAAACGATTATACTATTTACAGTCACAATAACTTTTGGATGTACCCCCCCATATTTAGTGAAGTGTCTCTATTTGTTCCTATACAAAAATTATGTGATGATTCTCCCTAATCTAAACTGCCAGTCCATACCAGATCTACACATTCTATTTACTTAAAACCTTCTGCATCCTTCTTCACCAACAGTCTCCTTCATGTTGCAACTTTAACACAGTTAGGAAAACATTTAACATGACACAATCCACATTTGGTGATACATTTATCTGTATTGTTATATCAAGGAACAAGTCATTATGAGATATAAAGAATGTTACCATCAAGAAAGGATTCAATGCCATAGTTTATAACCAACCTGTGACCCATAATAAATGTTTAAACTATGCAAGAACCAGCTGAAGTGTTCAAACAACATTTTTTTTCAAACTCTAGTGTGATGTTACCCATACCAATAAACTGATTAAGCAACAGTATGGCCTTACACTGTACTGACAACCCTACATTATTAGTAATTCCATTATTTAGTTTAACATTACCCCTATCTGTTTTAGTGTTCTATTGATTTTCTTCTTCCCTTGTTTGGCTGTATATTCCAGTTAATCTACCCTCCAACCTAGGGGTCTATATCATTTTGTCGAACAAACTAAAAATCAAAATGTTTTCATCAAACTTTATCCATCAAAACTTAATCCATCAAACTATCATTTCAGCGAAGTTTTTCCCAGGGAAAACAAATTGCTCAGCCAACCTACAGACCATCACAAAAAACACATAATTTAAAACCCACCCAGGTGGGGGGGATGTGCCCTCCACAGCCCTGCAACTAAATATACTAACTCCAAGATTGCACTACAGTGGGGAAAAGAACAAACTCTCGATGTTGGCCAACTAGTTTTTCTCCCTGGGGAAAAACTTCCCTGAAATGATCTTTCAATGGATTAAGTTTTGATGGATAAAGTTCGATGAAGAGGTATTCGATTTTTAGTTAGTTCGACAAACTGATAACGACGCCAGCTTACAACTACCTTTTCAGTCACTTGCCAGCCTCTTTGTTTTATTCACACATTCCAGATTTTCTAGAATAACATTCTGCTTTTCTTCTAACTTTACTTCTGCATATATTTAATTGAATTATCATCTAGTTTATACTGCATTACAGTTTTACTACCGAGATACCATACGTACAATTGTAGAATTTTTCCTCAGATCTCTCATGAAAATGAACTGCGGCTCATTTGGACAACTTGGAAAACCAAATGTGTGTGTGTGTGTGTGTGTGTGTGTGTGTGTGTGTGTGTGTGTGTGTGTGTGTGTGTGTGTGTGTGTGTGTGTGTGTGTGCATGTGTGTGTGTGTTTGTGTGTGTGTGTGTGTGTGTGTGTGTGTGTGTGTGTGTGTGTGTGTGTGTGTGTGTGTGTGTGTGTGTGTGTGTGTATAGGTCTACTATTATTAGTTCGAATGGCAAAACATTTGCCATTCGAAACACTGAAAAGTAAAACCGAAACCAAACATTTCGAATGGATATAATGTCACCTCAAATGATCAACACATTTTTGAGTCGACATTGTCTCAAAAATGTGATGTGATAGCTGTATAGGAGCTGATATAAATCAAACTCCGATACAACATATCACGTTTTTGCAGGGGGTCAAGCCCCCGTGGACCTCCCTGTGGGTGGCTATGCCCCCCACACCCCCTGCTACTAATATATTCCAACTCAGAGATCACACTACAGAGGGGATGTGGATGAATTTCCAATCCCCACTGTACCACGATTTCCGGACATATAGTCAAACACACATGCGAACGCATTACTGCATTCGCATAAGTGTCTTCGACTATCTAATACACTCTTAATTTTGTACATGACATTCTGTCTCTGACAGAATGTTGTTTGTACAAATGATAGTAAACCATATATATATATATATATATATATATATATATATATATATATATATATGTGTATATATATATATATATATATATATATATATATATATATATATATATATGGGTCTAGGTTACAACGTCGACAGATGAGAAGACCGACAGCGAAATCACCGACGCGAGAAGACCGACGGATGAAAACACCGACGCGGAGAACACCGAGATGGGGAATGGATGTGTAAGTATGCGGTAGTGATGGACGTTAGGGTGCGAGTAAGGTAAGTGTGCGATGTTGGCGGTCTGTAGGGGTAGGGGTGGGTTAAGTGAGTTAGGGTTAGGGCGCGAGTTAGGTAAGGGTGCAGTAGTGAATGTTTTGGGTTAGGGGCGGGTTAAGTGAGTTAGGGTTAGGGCGCGGGTTAGGTAAGGGTGCAGTAGTGAATTTGTTTGGGTTAGGGGCGGGTTAAGTGAGTTAGGGTCAGGGCGCGGGTTAGGTTAGTGTGCGATAGTGACGGACCTTAGGGTTAGGGTTTCGGTTAGGGTAGTGGATAGTTGCGTATGTAAGGTTTAGTGTTTGTTTGTTAGGATTTAGGTGTGCTTGTGTTGTGTGTGTGGTTTTTGGTCAGGGAATTTGTTTTGTTTATTGGTTGTTGTGATGATGTGTTGAGTGTGTGTGGTGTCGTGTTTGTGAGCTGTCGATGATGTGGTGTCGGTGATGTCATTGTCGATGTTGTGTGCTGTCGGTGTTATAACCTAGAACCATATATATATACACATATATATAAAACACACCAAAATGATAGTCCAGCACCACTATATCATATACATTACTGAAATTGTAATGAAAACAAAATAAAATAAAGTCCAGGTAATACTTTCAGCATCATCATTTACTCAGGCAAATGCCAATTCTGACAAAAGCCCATGGCCGACAAACAGTCACAGCAACAAGAAACTCCAAACCGGTTTCACATCCTGGCGTCCTCAGTGGAATAATACAGTCCCTTGCAATACATAAATTTATATACCCAATTATTAAAGACACAGGGTGAAATCAACTCCCATTAAACAATATATATTAAGTACATTCCCCTTCAATTTTTGATGTCTCCCTTGTGAGTGGATCCATCCATTATTAAACTCAAATAAGTCTCACTAAAAACATGAAGAGTCACATATCACAAGCACTTAACATGCACATTCTTATAAATGTTCATTCAACCCAGGTTTATACAGCGCCCTTGGATTTATAATCCAAAGCCTTTCTTTCTTGTCTAAAACGTGTGTTTTTGAACTTCAGACAAATTTGTGTTCCATATAGAATATATGCCCACAAATACAAAATTAGCAGATATATGTTCACTTTTATGTTTAAATAAGGCACTCCTTGTACGTTGACATCTTATGTCACTTAAATGTACTGTTACCCTGCTTTTAAATGAACGTGATGTCTGACCTACATAAAAGGCTCTGCATTGGCATATAGCCATGTAAATTATCCCATTCACTGTGGCATGTTATTAATTTACTAATCTCAAATACCTTAGAAGTGTTTATAGATGTAAATGATTTTGATTTCAAAATCACCTTGCAATATGTGCATTTTCCACAAGGGTTACTACCTCTGATTGTATTCTGCTCACATTTATCACCTATATTCATCTTTTTGAACCAAGACAAAGATTCCCCAATATTTCTACCCCATTTGTATCCATAAAGACAATGTTCATCTAAACACTCATCAAAAAACTCATCTGTTTTCAAGATATGCCAGTATTTATCAATAATATTACGTATTTTAAATGTGTTGGTTCCATATGGGTAATCAATCTAGGTTTAACTTGTTCAGCTACCTGTTCTTGACTGTGGGTATTTATTTGTATTAATTCCCTTTTTAATGTTAGCTCTACCTCTTCTTTTTTTAATGTGTTGACTGTTATATCCCCCGTTCCATAAATCTTTTACTCATCTGACTGACCTCAGTCCTATAAAAATCATTCCTATTACAAATTTGCCATAGCCTCCTAAATTGGGACTTAGGTATATTACTAACAGTATGTCTCGAATGACAACTATCTGCTTTTAGTAAATAATTTTTTGTAAAGGGCTTTCTATATAACCCTGTATTGATAGTACCATCATCAGCTTTCTCTACATGTACATCCAAAAAGTCAATAGATGTCTTTTCTATTCTATCTACAAAATAAATGTCAAATACATTAAAATTGAGGTATTCTACAAATAATTTCCAGTCTGCTAATGAACCACACCAAACTGCCCAACAGTCATCCAGGTAGCATCTCCACATCACCAATTTACCCCTGAATGGATTGTCAATATTATAAATTAAACTGCACTCTAAATACTCCATAAAAAGGACAGCGTACACCGGAGCAAATGCAGTACCCATCGCTGTGCCCTTTACCTGCAGGTAGCAGTCTTTACCAAAATAGAAACATTGTTGGTCAATACTAACTTCATCAAATTTAACAAAAATTCCTCCTGTTCCTTGGGGTAGTGCCCATATTCAGCAAGCCAATATTTTATGGCTTCAATACCTCCATGATGTGAAATGCTGGTATATAAAGATTGCACGTCTAAAGCGCATATGTAGGTATCGTGTTATTTGCAAATCACCCACCAATTCCAGAAACTCATTACTATCTTTTAACCTTCACCTGACTAACTGAAGCATTAGCAGTTATTTAAAGCTATACATTTGACTTTTTCATGTCTCTTGGTGTTAGTAGGAATATGTATTTTTAGAAGTTTTTCAGTAGTTTCACATATTTGAAATGTTTTTTATCACACGCTGTTTTTATATGCTCTTGTGTTTTTAATAAATATTCATATGCTATTTGCCATCTGAAATGTTAATGACAGTAATAATCTATTACTACGTCCATTTTAGTGTCAATGTTGAATTTTTAATTTTTAATTTTTACAATATAAGTTTCTGACTTTTTATAGTTGTGTATTCATACAAAGGCTTTCATTGGTTAACTGTTTAATTGATATGTATTTAAATACAGAAGTGATGAAGTGTTTTATCAAAGTCTGAAGAAGTGCCCAGAGTAGACGTGAAAGCACTAACAACCCATGGAATAAAGTTTTTTTGTTGTTCAATATAAAAAATTTTTTATTGATTTTCTGCTTATATAAAAAACTTTTTATTGAAAAAATTCTTTATTGATTTTCTGCTCTTTTGGTTGATGGTTGGCTTCGATAGTCATGGAGTACCTGCACCTTGACATTGACATTTTTCGTTTGGGGACATAGCAGGTACCTTACCCTGAGAGATCTCTGTTTATTCATTAACTGTAATAATGGCTTAAACTGAAATTCTAAATACATAGAGAGAGGTTCTCTCAAAGACCCAATTCCTGACACTATCGGTCTCCCGGGTTTGGTGGGTTTATGTATCTTTGGTAATATGTAGAATGTTTGTGGTCTAGGGTTTTCCACCATTAATTCCTTTACTAATGCATCTGTAATACAACCTCTTTTGTTGTATTCCATTAACATTTCATCTATTATACGTTTAAAGTTAGCTGTAGGATGCAAAGGCAGTCTATAGTAGAACCTGCCATCATTAAGCTGCTGGTTTACTTCACTAATATATTCAGATGTCTTCCAAAGCACTACCGCCCCACCCTTATCCGCTTTAAGTATCACAATGTCTTTGTTTTCTTTTAAATGTTTTAAAGCCAAACTCTCTGTAGATGTTAAACTGTCACCATGATGTTTGAAAATATCATTCTGATTAATGTGCAGTTCACGTAACACACCATCTTCGAAACGTTTAACCCTAGAATGGCATGGTGGAACAAAAGAACTTTTCTTAACCTTAAAATAAGGTGTAACATTAGACACCACCCCTATTATGAAAAAAATATTTCAAATTTAACGTTCTACAGAACTGTTTTATATCCATACAAACATCATATTGGGACATAAAATGTGATGGTACATAGTTTAAGCCTTTCCTAAGAACAGCTTTCTCTTGATTAGTTAAGTTATAGTCAGTTAAATTAACTAAAAGTCCATCTTATTGTTCTACTCGGTCACCAGATTCCTGAAAATTTTTTCCACTTGTATCTCTTCTTCATTTGTGGTGTGTTTTTCCGCCCCTTCTAAAGGGCTAGTCCTGGATCTGTTTTTTTTTTTTTTTTTTTTTTTGCATTTTGGAGAACCAGCATCTAATATGTCCCCCATATCATTCTCAGTATTGGTTCCCATTCCCATTCCCAGTACACTTGAAAAAGCCCGTTATGAACGGGCGAAAGCGCTTGTGTTTATCCTTGTGTCTTATTCATTGTGCTGTGGAATAAAAGTTTGGTGCATCTACCTTCTCGTTTTCATGGTTGATTTCCATAATTTGAAGTGTTTGCCAAAGTACTGAAGTGGTGTTTTACTAGCAGAACTGTTCTGGCTAGCTTACGGAGAGTGTGGTGTCTTTTGCTTCTGGATTTCGTGTTTTGGTGTTGCTAAAGTTTATTCTCAGTATTGGTGCTAAATGCATTTGAAGACATTTCTGAAGCACTAGATTCTGTATTATATCCCAAATTATAAGTCGATTTCAGAATAGATTTATTACGCTTTCTTTTACTTCTGCCCAACTTATTAACCATCTCTGTAAACCTGACGGCCCTTTTCATTTGTTTCCACATATAGGCCTTGTCAGATTTTAGTCATTCAAGTATCTACTATATTTTTTTTACTTTTCTAGCTTTTAATTCTGAATCAAAAACACTCATCTCTTCAACATATTGATCAAACAGTCTTATATTCATCTTGTTGTTCAAAATGCTGTACTGACTCCAAACACAAGTCAAGTTGACCCTTAATGCTATTAAGTGTCTCTTCATAATATGAGACCAACAGTTATATAAACACTTTTGATGCTGTATTTTGTATCATGCACCATTTATCAATAAAAGACTGATTTTCCTTACCCATTCTGGGTTCAACGTACACCCTTAGGCCTCGAGGTATAATTCCAGCTTCCAAATAAGCTCGTAGCAATTCTATATGCTATACTGTTGAACTAAACATTCTTGTAGCTACATTAAGTTCTTTAAAAGTACTTTGCATTTCTGAAGTGTGACTCACCCCAATAAATGCTGTATCAGACTGTTTGCACATACGCCACGTTCCATCTTCTTTATCTGCTGAAAGGTTCCCAATAAATGTTCACAAATCACCCTCAAATGACATCTTGAAACTGGTAAATAGATCCACTCACAATGAAGACATCAAAAATCCCACAGCACTTAGTACCGATACAAACCCCAACAAGCTTCTGGTGCACGTAGGCCCACTGTGTGCTCGGACTGTACCAACATGTAACACACCAAAACGATAGTCCAGCACCACTATATTATATACATTACTGAAATTGTAATGAAAACAAAATAAAATAAAGTCCAGGTAATATTTTCAGCATAATCATTTATTCAGGCAAATGCCATTTCTGACAAAAGCTTATGGCCGACAAACAGTCACAGCAACAAGAAACTCCAAACCGGTTTTGCCCCCTGGCATCCTCAGTGGAGTAATACAGTCCCTTGCAATGCATACATTTATATACCCAATTCTTAAAGACACAGGGTGAAATCAACTCCCATTAAACAGTATATATTAAATATATTCCCCTTCAGTTTTTGATGTCTCCCTTGCGAGTGGATCCATCCACTATTAAATTCAAATAAGTCTGACCAAAAACATGAAGAGTCACATGTCACAAGCATGTAACATTTATTTTTTAGCATTTATTCTTATAAATGTTCATTCAACCCAGGTTTATACAATGCCCCCCCCCACACACATATTTATATGTATGTACAGCTGTGTGCATAAATAAATAAGCAAACAGATGACTGAATAAATTAATAAATTCCAAACATATTAGCTGTTTTTAAGGATAGATGCAGATAAACACATTTTTAAGCTTCACCTAGAGAAAGGAGTATTCATGAACTATTTTCGCATTAAGAATGGGTTTCAGTACTTTGAGATCACTGATTGTCGAATATAAGCCCCAGTGTCCTAATGCCCCTATAAATGGATTCATCAAGTTATCACAAACCGGACAGAAGGAGGTAGCTTCAAAAATAATCATAAGGAAGTTGTTATATTCTTTCAATCCAAGCAAATTATATCTGAAATGAACAACCTTTTTTGCAGATGGCAACATTGCTTGTGACAAAATGACCACTGAAGTCCCTTGAAAGGGCTATTATGCATTTAGTACATTCTTGCTGTATCAATTGACCCAACTGTATCCTTATTGTTGGCCAGAAACATAAGGCTGGGCATCTGTGTATGCTGACAGAGAGCAAGGTACATTCAATAGATCTGGCATTAAAGGGCTGGATGAAGGAATCACATGATGTGTGCTAGCACGGTGTCTCATAAAGGCAATGGAGGACACTACTTGAGGCTACGATAATGTCTAAGAATTTCCTAAATTAGAATCATAGTGCATGCAAGAATCTGGGTCTATTCCTTCAGAATTATGCATATAGCTAATGGCTCCATCTGCTTGTGTGCACTCTTTTAGAAGGACTTTGCAGAGCAAATACCATATTGTCCCTGACATAATGGCTTCTTACCCTGACTGCTTGTCCATCTTGAAGTCAGTGTCTGCAGCACCAGCACTGAGATGCTGTCTGTAGGAGATTTGTGAGGTGCTACTGACTGCTATAACTGGTAAACAGATGAAGGATGAGTGTAGGCCATTGGCTATCATACGGTTAGCAAGAACAGCAAGTGTGTTATTTTTTTATTCAAATTACTCTACAGCATGACCTAATAGCAGTGAATCACATGCATATATCTACTTACAGATATGCAGTTGTTTACCTGTTTAGTAATGGCAGTTATGTTTGGGTGCAGACATCTAAAGTGATCAGTATTTATCAATTGGTAACATGCAATAAGGTTTGAGGTATTACTTTAACCGTCTTTGAGGTTTTCTGTTTTTATAGCTAGACTTTTCTCGCTGTCACTAAAAAAGCATCCCATGAAGGTCATTCTGAGCAAGTTTGCCTGTGGTGAACTGTACAGTTAAGGATATCCAGTTTTTTCCAGTATGTAATCCTGTCCCATTAACCATAACCCTGGTCATTTCTTTTATTTCTCTCCACAGGAATGGTATTGGTTTGTAAACCTTATCAAAAGAGAATATTTCATTTCTGTCCATTATATTTACTGTAATCTGTGGCTTCCATTATCAAAGACATGACGAATCTTTCCATCACTGTATTGAAAATGCACTGTTTGATTTCCTCTATAATTCTAGAGACCAGTTTTCATAAACAGGACTTGGCATCTAAAATATTAGCTAGATATCAGAAGAAACAAGCTTGTTAGTGCAGGTAATGTTCTTCAGACAAAGGAATGGCTGGGCAGCTGCTGCTGCAAATGGAATACTGGCAGTACTTAGAGATATCACACAGACAAAGATTAAGGATGTTAGCTGTAGACAGAAACCATGTTCCATCACTCCTGTAGTCCAGATTAAAAGATTAAATTGCAACATCATTAACAATGCTGTTCTTTGAAAGGTTGCCATGGTTGGCATGGCAAGGTATCTCCGTTTATACCACTTAAACCTGCTGGATGCACACCACGGGGTCTGCAGCTGGCATTCCTAGTCCAAGGGAAGCAAGGAATCTGGAATACTGATGAAGGTAAAAGCAGTTCAAACAAAGCAAAGAGTCACCCTTTAAAGGAAACAGTAAAAGTAATAGCATGGCTCACTTCTGTATATAAAATCTATTCATCTTATTCTCATTCTCACTCTATCCCTCCAGAAAAGAGCGATGCCTGATATGGCCACATTCTTATCATGGATCACATTCCAGCATTGCATAGCACTGGCAGATCTCTTTAGATTAGCTTTTGCCATAGTATACACTGTGGAGATTTTTTTAATTTTCAGCATTTTAATCTTTATACATGTTTCTACCATACATCATTTCAAGCCATCTTAGTTTCTTCTGTTTTCTGCCTACATGAATCATTAAGAAAGGATTTCTGGGTTTCTTTTAGGAATTACTTCATTTTGTTAGGAATATATCATTTTTGGTCCTATTTATTTGTGCAGTCCCCTGCAGATGCTTCAAACTTTTAATGCTAATTAACTGATTTTTTGATTCCTTGGGATTGGGTGTTGGCATAAGGGTTATGGAGTTAGCCTCATAGACACAAGATACAGGGTTTGACTCTCACCTTTGAGGGAAATTGATAAGGCTTAAAATAGCCCACAAGTATAGCTAACCCAGTATTTACCTGTGAACCTTTTATTCATTTATTTTAGTGAAGTTTTAGTCTGTGTCAACAAGCAACATGCATAAGAAAGGTTACATATCCTAAATGGGACAACAGTACATGTAGGCACATAAATATGGACATATATGCATATACAAATAGATAGATATTTCCACACAAGCAAGTAGAAATGCACACACACGCACACACCTACACATAGAGATACACACACGTACATGCATGTCATACCCACAAACCACCAACTATGATCAGTTTAGCATGTCCCCATTTCACCTATATTCATGCGTTTGTGATGTAGGAAGAAATCAGAGATCACAACAAAACCCTTCAGAGACACAAGTGGGACATAGAAATTCTGCAAAAATGGGTCCCCATCCAGGAAGTTAACTAGAAAAACTGAGTGCTGTGAATCAACAATACATATTGCATCACCACTTTTACATTAAAGCACAATTTTATGTTTGTTTTAAAATGAGTGAGAACGTATGTTGACAAATTCTCCTTTAAGTAAGAATGCAGGCCTCAGTTAATCCAAACTCTTCTGCATCTAGCAGTTTTATAACCAAATGATGAGGGTATTAAAAAGGACATCTTGATATATCATTTAACATGCCCTCCATATAAAA
This sequence comes from Protopterus annectens, assembly GCF_019279795.1. Classification (NCBI taxonomy): domain Eukaryota; kingdom Metazoa; phylum Chordata; order Ceratodontiformes; family Protopteridae; genus Protopterus; species Protopterus annectens. The sequence goes on from NC_056728.1 coordinate 381,380,389, forward strand.
TTCCTCCATAAGTACCTCAATCCCTGTTTTTTTTCATTTTTCTCTTCAAAACATGTCTCTAGCTTGACCAGTACTCACAATGCAAACAAATATAACCAAACTTTCCCCTTATCTGCATTATGAATAAAACTGAATATTCACCTGGATATGATTCTTCTAGTCTGCAGTGTTCTAATATTTTCTCTGGGTACATGAAAAAATTATAAAATCCATGGTCACTTCTGCTGTTGCCCCAGTCCTGGTTTGCTTTCCAACTTAGGGTAGGAGCAGATCCATTTTACTATGGGTATTGTTTCTACTGCCCATGCATTTTTACATTCAACTGAAATCAAGTTGCTTCTTTGTTTAGTCATTTTTTAGAAATGATGGGAGATTTGATTGCCAGTGGGTGATGTGGGAAATACATTAAATATCTGACAGCTAATTATAGAATCTGCATATCTCAGACTCTTTCAGCCATGTAACTCATAGACAAATGAAGTACCTATATGTACTATATAACAGGTTATTGTACCACTTCCACCGAAATTATGTTTTGGCCTTGTAGTATAGTTATTGCTTTCACATGTCTTTAAAACGCTTTATGTGATTGCAATTGAACAGTCATCTAACCAGTAAGTAAAATATTGCATTCACATGAACAGATTCAGTCATTTTCTTTACTCCTACACCAAAATGGATATATGTTTTATTGTCAGCAATCTGCATGGATCTGACTTATTCTGCATGCAAGGGTAGAAAAAATACAGCAGGAAGCAGCAGAATAAAACAGTTTGAAGTCAAATGAATTATCTTCCTTTCCATTGAACTGCATGATTATAAATTATTTTAAAATTATTATAGTTATGACCTGGGAAAACATTTATAAATTGCTACTTCAATAAGAATGATAATCCTGCCTTACTTAAATGCCAAAGATTACTGCAGTTTTCTAAATCACAAACTGTGGGTATTGGATTGTCAGAAAAAAGAGGAAATATGTTTGTGAATGAATCATATTCTAAGCCAGAGAAGTCTATAAACCTCTGTTAGTGGAAATAACTAAAACAAAGCTTTCAACTGTAGCCAATACATTCTGTTAAAAGCTATACTAGTTGACTGATAAAGCATTCAAACATAAAAGGCATCACAAGAGACAGACAGTATGTTAAAATGACTGTCTGAGTTATCATAGTGATATATGTTCCTCAAATGTTTCAAAAAAGTTATATGGAACATTCTATTAGACTGTCTGTCTCTAGTATTCAAAAACTAACCCAGAAAATATGATGTCTTACTTCATTCTATTTCTTCTTCTTCCGCTTTTTTGGCTTGCAGCTTTATATTTTCAATTTATGATCCCATAACAATGGAACTATTAATTTTCTTACCAAAATGGCTATCTTCATAAGAACAGTCACTTATCTGATTAATGATGTTGTCAGCTTACCATACTTATCAATTAAGTAAGTCTTAGGAATTTCCTGAGAGCTATTAACAAAGTAAACTTTATTTGGATAAATCTGAACTAGATTTACAAAAATGAAATGTCTGACTTCTAGCCAATTCTACCAGATGATGCAGACAAAATTAATAATATTGTCATTTTTGATAATCCTTAACTTCCCTGTGACTCTGAATGTGGTAATATCCCTTGTACTTCATATATTCTTCTTCTTTTGTCCCTAGCTGGTGGCAGGTGGAGGTGGTCAACCCCATAGTTGGTACACTGCTGTGGGTGTCACAGCATTCTGGGCAGACTCCCTAACCCTTATGACAATGCCCAACCCCAACGAATCAAAGAATCAGTTAATTAACATTAACAATCTGACACATCTGCAGGGGACTGCACAAATAAATAGAGCCAAAAATAATATAGTCCTAACAAAATGAAGCAATTTCCTAAAAGAAACATAGAAGTCCTTTCTTAATGATTCCTTCATGAAGCTTTTCTATGCTGTTCAATCGATGGTAATGTTTCTGGCCTCCTGTAGGTCAAGTCACCAGCTTCTCAGGTCCTCTTAAACCTGTTTAGTCCATGTCTTCTTTGGTGCAGATTTGTGAACTCTGCAGTTCATGGGATACTCTCTCCATAATAGTCTGCATGGCAAACAGCAGGTGTCCATCCTGCACACATGTCCAAACCAGTGCAGCCTCCTGCTCTGGATCTATTCAGTGATCACTGGCTGCTGATCACATTTGATCTAGATGCTTTCATTTCTAATGCAGTCACAAAGTGAGATTCCCAAGATTTGGTGCAGGCATCGCATTTGGAAAACCTCAAACTTGTGCTGGTCTGGCTTGAGGAGGATCCATGTTTCTGATCCATAAAGGAGAATTGGCAAGATCAGTGCCCAGAAAAGGCAAATCTTGGTGGTGACAGAGATGTCTGTCCTCTTCCATAGACACCACTTGAGCAAGGCAAATGCTGTGGTGGCTTGTCCAATCCTACTATGGACTTCAGCTGTTGATGTTACCTTCTTCTCCTGGAGTAGAGAACCAAGATACTTGAATTCTTGCATTTCTTTGATTTGAACTCTCCCAAGGAGGACAGTAGCTTTTGACACATCAGTTGCCATCATTTTGGTCTTGTCCATGTTTATTCATAGGCCATACAATTGGGCGATGTGGACAATGTTGTAGAGGAAATATATCTGTGGCATCAGCATCACTGTATGCAAAAATGGTGACCCCCATCAGTGAACATCGGGTCAGTCACAGAATGGGCTTAATTATACTGGACTTTGCTCCTGCCCTCAAATACTCTCCTCATGATGGCGTCTACCACTATGTTGAACAGCAGTGGAGAGACCACATCAACTTGATGGACTCCAGTCTGGATGGTAAGCCCTTCAGACAGTTAGTTCCGAATGTGTACCTGGCTGGACCATTGTATGACATTTGAAAGAGTCTGATGATTTTCTTCGGCAGGCGGTCAGTCTCCAATGTTTTCCAAAGGGGAGACCAGTGGACACAGTCAAATGCAGACTTAAAATTGATAAATAAAAACAATAGTCCAAATCCAAGCGGATAATAGGTCAGTTGCCCAACGAAAATAAACAGTCCAAGTACACATAAACGGCAACCAAAATATAGGCAGGCTCCTTAAAGCAACTCAAAGCATCAAATGCTGTGCAAATCTTTGAAGTATCACGCTAGTCACAAAGAGAGTGTAAACGAACGTTCTTTATTGGGTACAGTTAGCGCTTTCACCTCCTTGGCTTCATCAGACTGTATTCAAACCCACCAAAAACAGTCATTTATATATCCAATTCCTGTTATTAATTAGTTAATTGAAACCAATAAAAATCAATAAAAACGTCATCTGCTTGATAAGATATATATATAATTCAAAAAGACATACGTTCATATTCAAAAGGCAGTATAAAGCGCTTGATCAAACATCTAAAAACAACAACTATATACATATTCTAACATGTCCAGCAACTACAAAAATCTATCTATTTCCTCTAAAAAATATATATATATGTGTTTTTTATTATTTATTTTATATTATATTTTATACTATTTTATCTATTATGTTAAAAAATGCTCGTACATAACCAAAAGACCTTCGCCCCTAAAGTTAAAATAACCTAACGTTGTTACTCAACGCTCAAGTAAAGTGCATAAAAATCTATTAACAGTGTCAAAGCAGGCTAATGATAAATGTTCCTGTGGCTCCTGCTATCAAACTGGGCTATGCCTAACAGTCAAACACTGCTACCTATTGAAAAAGTTTTCTAATGAATTCTAAGGAAATTTCCTAATAAATTTTAAAACAGTGCTATATACTATCAACTAATATCTATATCTATCCACGATATCACCAGGAACTGTTGTTAGTTGATACTGGACGCTAATGAAGTGTATCCATGATGTCTACCTAAAATATATATATGTGTATATATATATATATCTCCCCTTTATTTCCCTGTTACCCTCAGTCTCCATTTCTTTTGAGTTGCTTTAAGGAGCCTGCCTATATTTTGGTTGCCGTTTATGTGTACTTGGACTGTTTATTTTCGTTGGGCAACTGACCTATTATCCGCTTGGATTTGGACTATTGTTTTTATTTTTCTGGTTTTACTTATCCAAGCTGAGGGCATGGCGTTCATAGGAGGAGACGAGATTGAGTTAGCTTACACGCCAGAAGTGACGTTGAGGCCAGAAGTGACGATACGGTCGGAAGACAATGTAGGGAGGTTCCGTGAGTGCCTTGCTGGTGAGGAGAATCCGCTACTCATCTACGAACCGGAGGGGGAGCGTGGACCCGAAGGGGATAACGCTGCAGAGCTCGTTGCGATATCGGAAGAGCTGAGGAACATCGAAGCGGACTCCATGAAGCTAAAGAGGCTACAACTACAAAGGCAGCATTTTGAAGCCTGCCTGAAGAAGCGCTTTATACTGCCTTTTGAATATGAACGTATGTCTTTTTGAATTATATATATATCTTATCAAGCAGATGACGTTTTTATTGATTTTTATTGGTTTCAATTAACTAATTAATAACAGGAATTGGATATATAAATGACTGTTTTTGGTGGGTTTGAATACAGTCTGATGAAGCCAAGGAGGTGAAAGCGCTAACTGTACCCAATAAAGAACGTTCGTTTACACTCTCTTTGTGACTAGCGTGATACTTCAAAGATTTGCACAGCATTTGATGCTTTGAGTTGCTTTAAGGAGCCTGCCTATATTTTGGTTGCCATTTATGTGTACTTAAAATTGATAAAGACAATAACTGTACATTGTCTACACTAGATTATTTCCTCCATTAGCTGATGGATGGTAAAGATTTGATCAGGCATCTTCTGTTTGGTCTGAATTCAGTGTATTCTTCCCTGCTGGTTTGTTCACAGTGTGTCAGCAGCCTGCATTGTATGATCTACATAAAGACTTTGCCAAAGATGAAGAGCAAGCTGATGCCCTGGTAATTCTTGCATTTCCTGTTGTCCCCCTTCTTGTAGATGGGTACAATGATGGCCTTCTTCCATGTGGATGGTATCTGTTCCATAACCCATAGCAGCTCAATCAGTGTGTGGAGTCAGTGGAGCAGGATATACTTCCAGCCTTGACTGCTTCAATAATGAACTGATCTACTCCTGGTGCCTTGCTGTTTCTCAGTCTTCTAATAGCTAATTTCACCTCTTCGACTGTTGGCTTTTCGTCAGTCATCGGGGTCTCAGGGAGATTGATAGGTGTCAGATTGACCATTGGTCCATGTGGTGGGGCATGGTTGTAATGCTCTTGAAAGAATTCCGTCCAATGTTTCAGGCATTCACAAGGTGAGTGCACAAATGTCCTGTCTGCTTTTTTGTTGTTGTTGCTGGTGGGTTTGGTCTTCCCACTCAGTCATTTGAGGGTGCTGTACAGGGTGCGATACTCATGTCTAGATGCCACCTCCTCAAGGTAGGCTGCCACCTGGCTCCAATACCCTTCCCTTTCTGCTCTCAGCTTCTAGTGAACTTCTTGACTGAGCTGCCATTATCATTCATAGTTGACCAGTTTCACCTTCTTCCCTTGGGCTATGAGATCCAGGCACTTCCAGCCAAAACTACAAGATGATGCAGACAAAACTAGTAATGCTGTTATATTTGAAAATCCTTAACTTCCTTGTGTCTCTGAATGTAGTAATATCCCTTGCCTTGTACTTCATACATTAGTATGAGTACATAATATGCAAACAATAGTACATTATTCTACTGAAAGGACAGGGAGAAGATACAATTCTAACCCTGCTTCCAAATTTGAGCAGTTTATTTGAAATGATATTGTTATCTTTCATTAGCACAATGTATTTATAAACCTTCCATATCTTCTTTGTGCAAGACTTCTTGATACTTTTAAAATTTGCACTTCAAATTTGTTCATGCTGGAAGGTCAGTAATAAAACTTGACATATTTCATTTATGGATGCCTTTCAAACAATGTACTTTGATAGGTGCTTTGCATCAGTAATTTATGTTTGTTTGTAGGTATTTAGTGTATCACTTTCAACATTTGTATGGCCCAAAAGAGCATATATAAGTAAAGAACCATCCACCTCTAAGCACCTGAGTGTGACATTTAAATATGAACATTCATGTACTCATTCTGATAATTTTTCTTTACAGTGTTTCTACAGAAATAAAATAAAATCCATTTATACAACAATGCTGTCTCCCAGATTTACTATTCTTCCATGCAGGACTAATCAAGTCCTGCACATAAGTGGCAGTTTAAGAGGAGGACGGCAGCGCGCCATGCATATTAATGAAGGTGTGCTGCCAAGCTCCAAATCCTACACTGAGTGAGGACGAGTGCAGGGGGTGTGTCTGAGAACAGAGCTCTCAGAATCAACATGCCCCTGCAAAGTAGAACAGAAGAAAGTGTAAATAAATGAGCGAGACCACTCATAGGTGTTCGCATATCCCTTCCAACAGTCCCTGTGTGTTCAACAGCAACAGTACATTGAAGTAAAATGAAGAAATCCTTATATTTATTTTTTTCAAAACCCCGAGTACAGCTAACCATAGGTGCATGGGTTTGCCCATCGCTTAGCTACGGTTAAAGCAGCTGAAAAGGGTGAATAGGATAACAACAAATATATATGCAAGTGAAGCAGCACAGCAATAGTGCAGTGGTTAGAGCATCCACCTAATGAACAGGCATTCCTAGTTTGAGTCCTATTGCAGTGCATATTATTTTCCATGTGAAACAGACCTCCCAACCATTCCGAATTACTCGTTTTTTACCGAGTTTTGGGGTCCAAATGAAGGGGTGCCATGATTCCCGAGTGACACCCCTTCATTTCCGATTTTCTTAGCTTTTTTAAAATTTTCACGCTGTCAGAGCTGACGTCATCACGTGCGCAATTACATCAGCTCCGTCAGGCTACCAGTCAGTCGGAATTGAGCTCAAAGAGCTCACATCATCATTTCCGGCTGGCTGACTTAAATTTTAAAACAGCGGGAATTGCAACGTGCTTGTGCAGAGCAGTTCACAGAGCCAGGATTACTGAACAGAAGCTGAAACACTTCTGCAGAGCAGCAGTTCGCCGAGCCAGGATTGGGAAGCTGAAACGCTTGTGTAGCAAGGGAAACAGGGATTAATGGCAGACGCTTGTGCAGAGCAGTTCGACAGAAGCTGAAACATGGCAGGCAGCGACAACGGCAGGGCAATGGGGATTAATGACAGCCAAGAAGCTGAAACACTTGTGCAGAGCAGTGGATTGGATTAATGGCAGCAACTGGTAAGGGACATTGTGTGTGTGAAACGCAACTGGTAAGGAACATATATGTGTGTGTGTGTGTGTGTGTGTGTGAAAATGCCCCCATATAATACACTTGGTGGCTAGAGGTATTCAGGCTCAAACCCTGTACCTTTAGTACAGGGTAAAAAGAGCCTACTATCCCTAGCCACCACCATTTCTGAGTGAGTTGAGAGCTATGCTGAGAAGTGAGAACATTGTTTTTCTCTAACAGTTGAAAGTTATGTTCTGAGCTTTGTCTAGACTTTTTTTTTTGTACTAAGAGTTGAGAGAGCTATGATGAGAAGTAAGAACATGTTTTTTTTGGGCTAAGAGTTTAGAGCTATGATGAGAAGTGAGCACACAATTTGTATTCCCCTATTATTGTTTTTGTGCTAACAGTTCAGAGATATGGTGAGTGAGAATTGAGAACTGAATTTGTTTTCCCCTATTGGCTTTGTTGTTTGTCCATGTTTTTGTGTTGAGGTTAAGAGCTATGTTGAGAAGTGAGAAATTAATTCACTAAATGATGGCTATTAAGTTTCAGTCTTCCTATTTTTCAAGCAGCTGCTGATTTGGGAAAGTGGTATGTTGTTCTGAATGTAGTGCATAGAGTCCTGGGTTCAAAACCTGCCAGTGAAATGCATGATGGCAGCACAACATTTTATTCTAGCAACTTTACAAAATTATACAAGCAATGTTTAAAATGTGTCCCTGGTTTTTGACCCTTTGTCCCCCTCCCCCTCAAAAAAAATGAAATTGAAAATAAGTGCGAGACGCTGTGCAAGATGCCTATGGCTTACACTACTGTCATTCTATTTATATTGTGGGTGTGGAAGCAAACTTTTATGATGGAAAAGTACTGAATTGTGCAGTTTTGTCATTATTGGTTCATGTGTTTTGTTTCACTGCCTACAGTACAGATTACTGGTGATGTTCAAACAATAAATTTAAAATGCACTCTAACATGTGTGTTGTATTATACAAGGAATATAATTTAATAAAGTCAGAAAGGTGTATAAAGAAAAGAACACATGTATGTTTCTTGTTTTGTGTGCAAGGGGCCAATGATTTGAAAACAGCCCAAAGGTAATCTTTATCCACCACTGGTCAGGTGCATTTTCTTTGGATGTGGTGTGGGTTTCAATGTTGTTTCAATGAATGTGAGTTTCAAGGGCAAAGTTTAATGTCAAGCCTATTTTCATTGTGAGACAGTATTGCTTTGTTTACCAGATTATGTCTTTTAGTGTTTCTGCATTGTTGTGCTGTAAAATGTAAAAATAAAATTCAAATCATTGTAGAAGTAAAGCAGTATGCAATGCATACATTAGTGTTTATGGTAAATGGGTCAAAATAGCCAGGTAACAGGACACTGGAATGGCTGCAGGGGGACTCTGGTGCCATGTTTTGGTTGTCTGTTCTTCAATTTGCATTCGAAAGTTGGTATCCCACAATTACACTGGAGTGGGTGGGGTTACATAATTATGTATGCAAATTAGATGTTAATCAGCGTACAGATTTGTACCTATTTTTCATGGGCCTTGTCCAGATTTTTGATGTTTCCAGGTTGAGAGGTATGATGTGAAATCTGTATATGAACATATTTTTACATCCTTTTGTTGTATAACCTACATAACATTTAAATGTGAACTGGAGTACTGCATGAAATGCACGAGTGAAGTGTCAGTGTCATAATGAATAAGGCACTAGTAAGCATGTATATGCACAAATAAGCAGGAGTAAGCATGTCTAAGTGCGTTTGCATGGGGGTAAGCATTGCCTACACAGATTAAGCAAAGTAGAAGCTAACTGAGTGTAAGAAACTGTAACCGGCGGTTAGCAGTGCTTACCGTCACGCAAACCCGCCTACAACTGCTGTAAAGTGCCTTAATCACTCTGGATCCAATAGCCCATGCTCTGCCCAGAAACAAAATAAACTGACTCTGCAAGGCTCAAACTCAGGGCCCTGTATATTATAGTCACAGTAGTTAACCACTAAACCATCATAGCAATAGATATGCATGAGGTATCAGCAAACTAATTCTCACCACAGGAAAATCAAGCCAAACATGTGAACTGAATCTATGTACAGTGTGAAGTGGTATAACCTGCTACATAACATAAATATGTGAACTGGAGTACTGCAGTAAGGCCAGATGTGAGGTGTTATTACAATAAAGTGTTGAAGTTCCAGGACCCCATAAAGCATACGTATAAATGAATCAAGGATACAAGACACATATATAACATGTAATGAAGAAAACATCAATGTCAAAAGACAAATATCATGCTAATCGAATATGAAGCACTGCTAAGCATTGCACAGCACTGATACCAAGACTACTGGCAGGATACTACCAGTGGGAGAAACAGTGTCAACCTGCAAAGTCTAATCTTAAACAAATGCATGTTCGTCCCTAACAGGACAATCCCAAACATTCTGCTAAAAAGAGTCCTCGGGGTAACATAACATGCCTTACAGGTAAGCAAAGAATGATATGTATGTTCACGGACTGAATGTGAGGAAAACCGAAGATCCATGGGGTGAGACAACTTACATGATGGGGTCCCGAGAAGTGGAGAGTGGGCAATGTGTAGTGGTGTGGTGAGATTCAGATGAAACCTGTAGGAAGGATGATTGATGTGGAGGAGGGAGGGGGTGGAGCCAATGATGGATAAGATATTATGGGCCGAGGTGTGCTGGGGTTGGGCGTACCCATTCTAATGGGACCACCCCATGGATGTAAGCGAGAAAGGAGGGCAGGGAAACAGGAAGGTAACTGAGACATACCATTTCTCATGGCAAAGAATGTTATGAGTAATAACCCATGGAATAACATATATACATATATATACATATATATATATATATATATATATATATATATATATATATATATATATAGATATGTATGACCTGGAGTACTGCTGCCACGAAAGAACATATATATATATATATATATATATATATATATATATATAAAACCTAGAGTACTGCAGGAAATGCACATGTGAGGTGTCAGTATCATTATGCATAAAGCAGTAGTCAGGTTAAGCAGGAAGAAGCAGTAGTAAGCATATGTCAGCACTAGTAAGCGAGTTTAAGGCCATACATCCACATGTCATTAGATATATACAGCAATATGTGTATATATATATATATATATATATATATATATATATATATATATATATATATATATATATCTGTGTGTGTGTATGTGTGTGTGTGTGTGTGTGTGTGTGTGTGTGTGTGTGTGTGTGTGTGTGTGTGTGTGTGAGTGTGTGTGTGTGTGTGTGTGTGTGTGTGTGTGTGTGTGTGTGTGTGTGTGTGTGTGTGTGTATGTGTGTGCATAGATATACACAGATATATACCTATGATAGGAAACAGTACCCAAGAATGACATATGTTCACAGGCTATGCCAATGGAAGTGAGGGTCCCAAGCAAGAAACATGTAACACGTAGCATGACCTCCCCACCCCCAGCCGGACAGAGGAAACATACAAACAAACCCACAAACAATGTAAACAGTCCACTACTCCCCAGTCCACAGGCAGGATACAACTGGGGGGAGACATAGTGGACCCTCTGAAATCTAATCTTGGAAAAGAGGCAGGAGCGTCCCTTGCAGGACACCCCAAAAATTCTCATAATATGGAAGGATGACCTGTCAAGGCAGGGTGTGTACATACCTGGAATACAAGGGTGGGAAACTCTGATGACCCATGGGTCGAGACAATGTGCGAGATGGGTCCTGTGAAGTGGAGAGTGGTCAGTGTGTAGTGGTGTGTTCAGACCCGACCTGCACCCAGAGTAAGGATGAGTGCTGTAGAGGAGGTGTGGGTGGGAGAACTATGGGTAGCTAATTATGGGTCTAGACATGCAGGTGTTCACTGGAGTGGGTCTATACGGACAGCCCCAGGGATGTAAGCAATAGTGTTCATTGGGCAGAGGCACTGACAAATGAGCAGCCACACCCGCTATGAGTCCCACTGCAGCAAAGTCTAATTTGCATGGCAACGAACAGACTAACCAGATGTAGATGGGTATATGTAGAGGTATGTGTGTGTATATCTACCCATAGCTACATGGAGATATACCTCTCCCCTCCATAGTACAAATGTATATATACAGAGACAGAATACATATAAATACCCACATATAGATATATACATATGCAGACACCCATACATCCATATGTCGTCAGATATATATATATATATATATATATATATATATATATATATATATATATATATACACAGCAATATATAAATATATATATATATATATATATATATATATATGTATGCATAGTTATGTATATATATATATATATATATATATATATATATATGTGTGTGTGTGTGTGTGTGTGTGTGTGTGTGTGTGTGTGTGTGTGTGTGTGTGTGTGCAAATATACACATGTATATAGCTAGGATATGATACAGCAGTTATGATTTACATATGTTCACAAGCTGTGCAAATGGGGTGAGGGGTCGAATCAACAAACATGTAACGAGTAGCATCAACCCCCCCCCCCACCAACTAGACCTGTGAAACATGCAGACACACAATAAAAGTAAACACACCACTGCTTCCCGGACTACAGGCAAGATACTACCAGTGTGAGAGATCCGCCAAGTCTAATCTTGAAACAAAGACATGTATGTCCCTTGTGGGAAACCCAAAAATTCAATGATTTTTGGGTTTCCTGCCAGTACACTGATGTCGAAAGGCAAGCCACGCATGTTCCCAGTTTGCAAGGTAGAGGAAGCCTGATGATGCACTGGGCGAGACAACATACGTGATGGGTCCCGAGAAGTGGGGAGTGGGTAGAGTGTACTGGTTTGGCCAGACCTGACCTGCACCCAGAGTAAGGAAGAGTGCCGAAGAGGATGTGCAGTTTGGGAACTATAGGTATGAAGTTATGGGCCTAGCTGTGCAGGTGGTGGCTGGAGTGGGTCTATGTGGACCGCCCCAGGGATGTAAGCAATAATGTGCATTGGCTAGGGCCACTGCCCAATGGCAGCCACTCCCGCTACTATTCCCACTGCAGCACAGTGTATTTTACATGGCAAAGAAAGGAATAACCAGATGTAGATGGAAAAATGTAGAGGTGTGTGTGTGTGTGTGTGTGTGTGTGTGTGTGTGTGTGTGTGTGTGTGTGTGTGTGTGTGTATACCCATACCTACATGGAGTTAAACCTCCCCCTCGCCTTAGTACAAATGTATACATACAGAGACAGCATATAATGAAATACCCACATATAGATATATACATATGAAGACACCCATACATCCATATGTCGTTAGATATATATATATATATATATATATATATATATATATATATATATATATATATATATATATATATATATATATACACATATGTGTATATATATACATATATATATATATATATATATATATATGCATACATATACAGATATATAAATATATATATATATATATATATATATATATATATGTGTGTGTGTGTGTGTGTGTGTGTGTGCGTGTGTGTGTGTGTAAACATACACATATATATAGCTAGGATATTCACTGATTTATTTATTTAATTTACATCTATTAATCAGGTAAGTCTGGCTGAGCTTTTGGCTCATTTACAGAAGAGACCGGGAGAAAAGTACCTCAGGACTAAAAACAATTTATTAATAGTAGTATACAGCAGATATATATATATATATATATATATATATATATATATATATATATATATATATACATATATATATATATATATATATATATATATATATATATATATATATATATATATATATATATATATATATATATATATATATATATATATATATATATATATATATATATATATATATATATATATATATATATATATATATATATATATATATATATATATATATATATATATACATGCATACATATACAGATATATAAATATATATATATATATATATATATATATATATATATATGTGTGTGTGTGTGTGTGTGTGTGTGTGTGTGTGTGTGTGTGTGTGTGTAAACATACACATATATATAGCTAGGATATTCACTGATTTATTTATTTAATTTACATCTATTAATCGGATAAGTCTGGCTGAGCTTTTGGCTCATTTACAGAAGAGACCCGGGGAGAAAAGCACCTCAGGACTAAAAAACAATTTATTAATAGTAGTATACCAATCAACAAACGTGTAACACGTAGCGTCAACCCCCCCAGCTAGACAGGTGAAACATACAAACACACATACAAGTAAACACACCACTGCTTTCTAGACCACAGGCAGGATACTACTAGTGGGAGAGACCTGGCAAGTCTAATCATGAAACAAAGACATCAATGTCCCTTGTGGGACACCCCAAAAATTTATGATGATCGGAGTCAGTCCCTGTGACGATTTATCTAGCCATGCTGTGTACGTACACGGACCAGTAGGTTGGGCAAGCCTGATGACCCATGGGTTGAGACAATGTATGGCATGGGTCCCGAGACATGGAGAGTGGGCAGTGTGTAGTGGTGTGGTTAGAACCCACCTGCACCCACAGTAAGGATGAGTGCTGTAGACGAGGGGCAGGTGGGGGAACTATGGATATGCAATTATGGGCCTAGGCGTGCAGGTGTTGGCTGGTGCAGTTGTATTAGGACCGCCCCGCGGATTTAAGTAATATTGCGACTTGTGCAGAGTTTCCACCCATACCTCTCAACCTCTAACAGCAAAACCACTGGACAGAACCTAAACTGTTGGGGGGACAAATAGGGACAGAAATTATATATTCCACTTACAACCTTAGAAAGCTGATAGAATAATAGGTTATGCATTAGCATGACTCGTCTGAAGGATGTGGAGTCTTAAACCCAAATACTCGTCTGTATTTAATGATTTCAGTTTCCAGGTATTTGCCAGACAGGTGCAGATTGTAAGAGGAGCACAACAATATTATGAAGCAAACTTTGGACAGTCTCGGATTCTGTACAGTCAACAGGTATGCTTTTGCCTAACGGGTAGCCATTCCAGATATGGGTCCCACTGCAGCACAGTCCAGTTTACATGGCAAAGTACAGTATAACCATATGTGTTGTTGCATAACCCACTACACAACACCTACAAACACATGGTTGTGACACCCCACTGTAGGCATGTAAGCCGATCTAATTGGCATCACAAGGTATTATTGTAGTCCTCACCCCCACCCAGTGGTGTGTGTCCAACTCAAACACTAAATGCAGTGTATATGCACAGCTTGTCATAGACAACATGGCCAGCTGTGGACCTTCCCTGCAGCCATCCTGCACATCCCTGGATAATTCCCCCTACTAACCCCCATTTGTGCCCCATGCACACCAAATACCTATCAGCCCCTTTTCCATTTCTATTAACGTTTACTGTTACACGTAGGTGACACCCTCTTCCCCCACTATATTGCCAGTACCTGGAACCCCAACCCACATGTAGTGTCACAGCTGTCCTACAAGACACATGTAACTAACACATGAAGGAACACCACAAGCACACCTTGAGCAGTACAGGGTCACCATCTTGCGAATCCTCCCCACCTCACACTCTATACAGCTACATCAACTAATGATACCGACACCTCTTGTCATGCCTCGCATACAAATCCCAACATCTGACAAACCTTCCCTATTGCTCCCCATCCAATTATAACTACAGGCTACTATACAGTGACAATGTCACCCCCACTACCTACCTGCCTACTCCTTAGCTATTCCCCTCTACTGTACCACAGAGGTATGGAATAACTACACCTACCCTAAATACCTGCATGTAACCTTTCCAGACCTGTGAAACAGGAACACAACTTCACCTTAAACTGACCTTTGTTAACAGTCATACCTGACATGTAAACCTGACCTAAGCATGGAAAATACCAACATTTTAATGTAAACTAAGCGTGAAGAATGGGGGACGTAGCTATGTTATGTCTGTTACCCTCTATGAATGTGAACACCCCAGTATTAATTGGAATAAGTAGCTGGGGAAAATGTGGAGCTCTACACCCCGGGCCACCGTTGACAATGGGGAAGCATACAGTCTGATTGTCCCAGTTGACAAATGTGAATAAAATGCACACGTCACGCGTGTGTATGCGGGAGCAAGTGGGTGTAAGCCTGTTTGGCCGCCGGTATGTGATTAGCACATTGGTGAAGCAATGTAGAGGCTAACTCTGTGCAAGATGCTGCAAGCAGAGGTCAGTAATACTGTGCTTCGTGCAAACCAGTGCATACCCACCTACAAATGGTCTACAGTGCCTTAGTCACTCTGTAGCCATTAGCTGTTGTTGTGGCCATTAACAAAATAATTATTGCTTCCAGGTTGCAGACCCCTGACCCTGCACACTACAGTCGACGTGAGTTCCATTAAGCCAGGACGGATGCACAATCAGCTGCTGTGATCACAAGCACATCACCCAGCACTGTCCACCAACAGTATAGGGAATGTATATGTGTGTAGATTAATACCAGAACATGTGTCCATTACTCAAATACAGTATTATGAGCAGTCTATGTGCAGCACAGAACAGTGCCTGTCCAATCATACTGTGAGAACAGTAGTCCTGCGTAATAACAAAGGGAATATATACGGTGCACACCATGGGGCCATGTGAGCATGCCTCATGCACAGTATGTCACACCTGGGGTGTTGGTTCTGTGGAACCGGGAGATGAGGCTGGCCAGGTGTGTGAGCAAACCGCTGCTACACAATACCCTGGCAGAATGCTACCAGTAGGAGAAACACTGTAGACCAGCTTGGTCTACTCCTGACATAACAACAGGTCCATCCCTGGTGGGATGAACCAACAGTAGTGGGTCACATCAACGTCACCAGCAGTATTGGAGGAGGATCAAGGAAAGGCTGGTACATACATGGACTAAACGGATAATCAGTCTGCAGACGTTTGGGTGGGGACAGTATACTGGAGGTGTACCGAGATGTGCAGAGAGGGAAATGTGTGGAGGTGTTGTATGGCAGTGCTAGCAACTGGGGAATGGATAGATGCTGTGTACGTGGAGCTCAGGTGCTGGAGGAAGGGAACATGGGTATGTCACTATGGTAGACATATGCAAACGAAGCAGAACAGCAATAGTGTAATGGCCAGAACATCCGCCTGATACGCACACATTCCCGGGTTGAGTCCAACTGCAGCACATCCTATTTTCCATGTGAAATCCATATGTTAACATTGTTGTGCTGTACAACCTACTAAATAACATTTATATTTGCACAGGAGTACTGCCTGAAATGCACGTGTGAAGTGTCATAATGACTAAGGCACTAGTAAGCATGTGTAAGCGCATAACAGCAGTAGTACGAATGGATAAGCAGGTGTAAGTGTATGTACGTGTATTTGCATTGGGGTAAGCATTGCCTACATAGATTGAGCTAAGTAAATGCTAGCTGAGTGTAAGCAAATGCAACCAGAGGTTAGCATTGCTTAGCTCTGCGGAAATCCGTGCACACCTGCGTACAACCGGTCAAATGTCCCTAACTCACTCTGTATCCGACAGCCAGTGTTCTGCCCTGAAACAAAATATACAGCCTCTGCAAGGCCCACACCTGGGACCCTGCACATCATACACTAAGTGATTTACCAGTAAACCATGGCAGATGCACATAACCACTCATTTCACATACATATCATCCAGCACAATCAGTCAACAGCTCAGGAAATGTAGTAATAACACACCACACAACCTCTTAATGCATGTATCCGTGACACAGTGCACCATAATGTGGGTACATATAGGGATATCTGTCATATCTTGCTCTAATATACTTAAAATGTTGCAAGTTACACAGTTATATGTAGTAGAACACATATATTAAAAGAGATGGTATGTCTGAAACATGTACGTGTCGGCACGAATGACTGACCTCAGTCCTAAGGTCATCCATGTCAATTGCCAAGAGAATGAGGTACAGGCCACACATATAGGCCAAACATGCATGGACATATGGACAGATATACATCTGTAAATGTAGACAGACAGCTATAGGTATAGGTATATATCTATATATATATATATATATATATATATATATATATATATATATATATATATATATATATATATATATATATATATATATATATATATATATATATATGTGTGTGTATGTATGACTCACAATTAGCTATATAACAGTAATCATACATAGATAGATTAATATGTTCAGTGTATATATCCATATATATCTACATACATACACACATATATATGAATGCATATACATAGCTAGAGCTATATCAATGTCCAGGTCTATCCCTCTATATACGGGGGTTTTTCATAAATACTTATGCAGTTTTATATATATATATATATATATATATATATATATATATATATATATATATATATATATGGTTTACTATCATAAGTGTGAACGGCACTCCTGCGACTGTCATATATTCGAACATGGAAGGTCGTAATCGGTAATGTCGAAGGCAAAATAATCAATCTAGGAATGGTTTAACATGGGTCGAGGTAGGTGTTCAGTATTATTCCAAACTACAAACATGTCCCCTACCTCGACCCATGTTAAAACCATTAATAGATTGATTATTTTGCCTTCGACATTACCGATTACGACCTTCCATGTTCGAATATATGACAGTCGCAGGAGTGCCGTTCGCACATATGATAGTAAACCATATATATATATATATTTATGGATATGTGTATATGATTTCCACATGGGAACAGACTCCTGGCCCACTCCGTACTACATAACAGACCATGAGCACAGTTAATGGGGGTGGGGGCACAAATGAGGGACACCTGGCAATTATTGCAATGTAACCCCCCCCCAGCCCTAATAGATATGCTGTGCAATCTAATATCCAGCACATGCAGTACTTGACGGCAGGACCCACCACAACACAGCTACAATGCTCCAACAGTAATCTAAGTCACCTGTACATGTCTGGACAATATCTGTAACATATCATGCAGATAGGCCATTGTACCGCAGGGAATGTACTATGCTGAAGGGGTACACATTACAACGGTACAGATATGCACACACATCCATACACAGACAATCATATGCAGGTATATGTATAAATCGATATATATATATATATATATATATATATATATATATATATATATATATATATATATATAAGATATATGGGATATATGAGTACATACATGTATACACAGACAAAGGGTATTAGTAGCCATACATATATATAAGTAGTGTGGACGTACTGGGTGCAATGTATATCCCCAGCCACAAGCCCTGTAACTGGTACCTGTGACATGTGTGGTGTGGCAACCAGCCCCACAAAGGGGATACATACATTGCACATATACCCACTCACAATTCAAAGGACATGACACAACACACAGGTATGTATACACCGACAACCTTTATTTATGCACTATACAATAATATATGCCATTACTGACAGCACATAGATGTTGATGTATATAACCAGTGATGGATGCAAGGCCCACACAAAACAGTAGATGCAGACAGTGCGGATACATAACATACTAAGGTGTCCAGGCCAAGCCCTTCAATTCATATAACAGTAGACAAAGTATTTGCCTGCACGATACGTAACAATCAACAATATCAGATGTAGTTCATCAGCCTCCAATTACACCCTGTAGTGAAGCCCTAGGGGGACATTCATTACTTGTAGTAATGTCAATGTATCTGTCACATGTATGGACCCTGACCAACAAATGTTGTGGGAGTCCACGTTATGTCTGGGATGATAGTAGGAATGCTAGCAGTAATTAATGATAGGCCATTACCTGACAACCCCTAACATTATCACAGCAGGACAAAGCCTGCCATATATGTGGAGGACAAAGGCAGGAACACAGGGCCATACTCAAAATATTGACGTTACGCACTCTGGAACAAGCTGGTGTTACAGGATGTGTTGCAACATACCCTTATGCAGGAATAAGACATCAGGGACACATGGATATAGACATGTACTGCTAGTACGCAACACACACACACTGCCAGTGTAATATCCGACACAGGACCTGTGTGGTGGACAGACAACACATGATAAACACACCTCTGTCCAGCTAGAGGATAGGCCCACAATAGTGAGCTATGCAGACAGACTGCAGTCCAAGGTAAACTAGTATGTACACACACACACACGCACACACACACACACACACACACACACACACACACACACACACACACTGTAACACCAGTACTATGCAGAGCATTACATCACTCTACTCACAGTCTGTCTGCATGTCCTGATCCTCCTACATATATGTGACTGTCCTGAGTGTGCAGGTTTTCCTGTAAGAGGTATTGCTACCTGCTGTCTGTAACATTGATGCCCACACACAGGAAGGATGTTCATCACACAGGGAATGTACAGGGAATATACCCACATGATGTAGGGATTCATAGTGTGTAGTTGCCATGACAGTGGTAATTGGAAGTACTACACATGTGTACTCAGATATATATATATATATATGGTTATCTGGATAAGTGCATGTCCATATAGTCCCACCATATGTCATGGGCATGGAGTGTAGCCCTACCCCAACCCCTATAGTCCCAATGTTGTAGTGCAAGGGGATGTCTCGTATGTATAGCTAGTATATTAATAGACATTTGCTACTGTTCTTGGGATTGTTGTCACAGACATGATGTGTGTGTGGAAGGTGACATCTGCTCATAACATGTGCCATTGGCTAGTGACAGACATCCTAAGGTTATCATGGTACAGTACCTGCATATGTAGCAGGCTCGACAGCCATGTCACAGCAAATGATAGGATACATCTGTGTGACAGTGCATAACCACAACCAATGTGAACACAGCCACAGCCACATATGGTACGCCAGCATAATAGTACAGTATATGAACTATCTGTCCTACACCATCCTCATATATGCCACTCACAGAATGACCCTACATATACTGGGCTGCTACACAGTCTGGTCTGATGGCTGTATGTGGTATGGGACATGTGTCTGTATGGCCCTACAAACATGTAAGGTAAAACGGTACCATACAGTGGGACAGCATGTAACATCAGATAAAAGGGGAGCTAGACCAATGACATCTATCACAGTCTGTACACAGGCCATAGTACATATTAACAATACATACACACTGTCAACATTCACTGTCACTACACAGACCTCAGTACTGTACAAACATCCACAAAATGTCCAGGTTATGGCATTAAATGTAACCCCTACTGTACATGACATGTGTAGCACTCTGATATATCACTGGCTTGTTATCACATATGATGACACTATTTACGGTGTACAGCACATATGCACCACTTCATGCACAACATATGTTGACAGAGGTGTGGCTGACAGCACATACACAGGGCCAGTATAGACATGTTGCTGTGATACCCTCATTAATCTACCATTATAACGGGGTTTGTCCCAGCATATGTCTAATGAGGGATATGTAGTCAGTAACTGTCACGGCCTTCACCATCAACAAACTGCAATCCTCACACTGCCTTCAGGATTCCACAGATATATGCATCATGGCTAACACATGAAACCAAAGGCACAACATTGCTCTGTCTGCAGATGACCCTTAAGATGGGGATTCTTGATATACATTGAACTGACATGGCAGGTATTGCGACATGTACGACAGGCATATCCAGACAAACACTGTTAATCCAACATTACTCCATATGCAGTATAGCAGCACTTACAGTCTGTAGTCAGGTCACGCACATCCCCCTCCTGTTTACTGCCCCCTTTCCACAGTGTATGTTGTTAGAGGTAAATCCCCAACCCATCTGAAATGCTGTTTACCAAATGACAGTTCTAGCTCCTGCTCACAGTGACAGACAAGGGCCAACACCACCAGGATGTTCCCAGGTATTGGAGTGCGTTTCCATGCAATTGGCTATAGGAATGTTACCACACTTGTTCCACATGCAATTGGCTAGGGAAGGACTGAAATTCTTGCAGAGGCCACCAGCTGATCATGAGCATCACTTAAAATAGACATGCTGCTGCCTAAGCAATGCAGGTGTGGCCTCCACATCCACCAGAGAGGGAGCGGGGGAGGCAGACAGAGGCAAATACATGTCAGGGAGGGGTGGGAGCATAAAACTGATGCATGTTTGTGTCACACACCTGCCAGCACAGGGTATCGAACCCCTGACAACTATGTAGTACTATCACAGTTTGATGCTGTTATTGGATGTGCCACATGGGTGAGCTGGTGGGGAGCACTCAGAATATATATGTGATGGTGAGTGACATCTGCAACAGGGTTATGGTAGATATACAGTAGGTGATGTACACATGCTTGTCTGTATGAACAAGTGCCAACGTTAGCACAGGCGCACTCAAACAGGGACGCACACACATTAACACATTTGGCAGGGCCAGGAGTGCAACTCATCATTAGTGGGATTGCCACATCAATGTGCAGGGAACACATGCACCACACGGGTCATACGAAGGTCATATGGGCATTGAGTATGGGGGGTGTCAGACATCAGGCGGCATGCATCACTGTGCCCTGGGGTGAGTAGTGCATGTGGATGTGGACATATGCACCATACAACACACACACGAACACACAGGGTGCTAGTTCGGACATGCATGGGTGCATGTCTGCATGGGTGTGTCATGCCCAACAGTGCCAGCAGGCCATACAAGGGTAGACAATGGATGTACCTTGGCATCAGGCCACATGACAATGGTCTGCATTGTGGCACAGGCCCGTAGCTTTTGCATTTGCCCACACAGGCGGGTATTGCATCCGTCATCCAGTCACCTGTGTGAATAATGTGTGTGGCCAATGCTGTGCATCACTTGCCATTTATGTGTTCCCTAGTCCATGACATATATGGTGTCTAGGATGCGCACACCTCCCACATGCATGTACAGTGACATATGGAACTGTACCTGGGGTGTCTAGTCCATGCTGTGAACACAGCTTATCATCAGATGTACCAGTCTTGCCCACCTGTGGCAGGGACTGGTACTGGTCAGCAGATTTACCCTGCACCTACATTGATAGCATGTTAACAGCTTTTCTTGATGTCAGTGTCATCTGTCCATACAGGCCATGTTGTCTGGCATGGTATGTCCATTGTGAGTCACATGTGAGGGCACAGTGGGGTTGCTAACTGCGATTGGCTGGCCTTGATGTCACATGTATGGGTATGGCTTTGCACACCAGCCTCTCAGCTGTTTACATCTATTATCCCTGTATGGTTGACATTGTGATACATAGTAGGGCCCACATAAATGCAATTAGCAAAACCCCACCACATTGCC
The DNA here is from genome assembly GCF_019279795.1 of Protopterus annectens. Lineage (NCBI taxonomy): Eukaryota > Metazoa > Chordata > Ceratodontiformes > Protopteridae > Protopterus > Protopterus annectens. The sequence goes on from NC_056728.1 coordinate 381,402,913, forward strand.
CACACTCCCAACCACCTCTACACAGGATATGAGTTACACACACACACACACACACACACACACACACACACACACACACACACACACACACACACACACACACATACACCTGTCATGTCTGGGAGTAGAACCCCTACCTAACTAGTTTACTACACTACAGCGCTATGCAGTTATACTACACGCCACAGGCATTATTGAAGTACATCTTCCCCAAAGGTGTATTTCACAATTAATGACATCAGCAGGACTACCAAAGTAGGGAATTTGTAATGTACTGTGAGTGAGTAGCTTATAATGCATTGCTCCATACACAGACACTGAAACGCACACAAAACATCTGGAACTGGCATGGATGGAGATGGAACACTACCACCATTCTAAATCACACTATAGCAGTACGCAGTTACAGGATGTGCTATGGCGAATACTGGGCTATCACTTTCCCAGGAGTGTATTACTAGGTATGTGACATCAGCAGCCTTGCCAAAGTAGACTATTTATATTGTACGGAGTGTGAGTGCCTAAAAAGCATTGCTCTCTACTCAGTCAGACACACACACACACACACACACACACACACACACACACACACACACACACACACACACACACAGTTGCCAGGTCTGGGTTTGAAAACCTACCTAACTAGTAGATCACACTACAACAGTATGCAGTTACAGAATGCACTACAGTGATTACTGGGCTATCACTTTCTCAGAGGTGTATTACTACGTGAGTGACATCAGCAGCCTTGCCAAAGTAGAGTATTTGTATTGTACGGAGTGTGAGTGCCTAAAAAGCATTGCTCTCCATTCAGTCAGGCAGACACACACAGATTCACACACAAACACACACAATTGCCAGGTCTGGGGTTTGAACACCTACCTAACTAGTTCATCACACTACAGGAGTGCACAGTTACAGAACACGCTACATCGATTACTGGGCTATCACTTTCCTAGAGGTGTACTTCTAGGTGAGTGACATCAGCAGCCTTGCCAACGTTAAATATATGTATTGTACGGAGTGTGAGTAGCCTAACAAGCATTTCCCTCTACACATTCAGAGACAGACAGGCATGCACACAAACATACACTCACACAATTGACAGGTCTGGGGCTAGTACTACTACCTAACTACTCTGTCACTACAGCAGTACAAAGTTATGGGACGCGCCATGCATATTAGTGACCTATAGCTCTCCCAAAGGTGTAACTCACATTGGATGACCCCAGCAGGCTTCTCATACTACTGCTATGGGGAGGGCAGTGTGTGCATGGGCCATACCCAATTCATGTAGGAGTTGACATATCACATGCGGGCACACACAGGGTCATATGTCACAGGTGTGTGTGTACAGCTACTAGATGGCTACTTCCTTGTACTGTCTTGTTGCACAGCTGGCACATGCACCACATAGTCTGTCATGCTGACAGGTACTGGTGGCTAGTATTTGCAGTGGGTTACATCCGCACCTCATGTGTTGGGGGCCCTTTGGCTGTGTGCCATTTGGGACAGGCCCGCATGGCTCCTTGTCATGGTCACCCTCTTCTACACATCTATGCCCATGTACCTGTGGCTTATTATAGTGTGTTGTCCTTGCACATCTGTCTGTATTCCTATCTACTGTGTGTAAGGCAGGAGTGGTGCATACTGACATGTGTTCGCACTGAGAACTGCAACATCCTGATATGTCTGGTCCACTGGTGTTTGCAGACATGGCCTTCATGTGTTTAAGTGTGTGAGCATGCCCACTATGACCTCTCAGTATGTTGCAGACTGACATTGCCTTCATTCGTAAGTTTACCCCAGGGGTCACATCTGTGTCACTACTAGACAGGGGCACAGTAAACTAATTCTATTATATAAGGGGACCTTCACTGTGTCACTACTAGACAGAGGCACAGTATTCTAAATCTATTCTGTGCATTTTGTACCATTTCATGGGGTGGCGAAAGCCACATCACTATGGCTAGGCTTACAAATGTCCCAGGGCAGATAGCCTAGTACTAAACTATAAAACTATGAAACTATGAAACTATTCCTCTAAGTGTGTGAGCATGCCCAGTATGGCCTCTCAGTATGTTGTTGACGGACGTTACCTTCATTCCTCTAAGTGTGTGAGCATGCCCAGTATGGACATCTGTGTTGTATGTGTGGATCACCTCCAGGTAGTTTGTACTGCGGTGCTGACCTTTGTGTTGTACACCAACAGGTAGCATGCTGTGTCTGCAGGGTATCCATCGGTGATTTTCCATTGACTGTTGCTACATTTCTGCATAGTGGGGGGACACCTGACTGTTTCTACTGTTCTACACATGAGTGGGGGGCACACCTGACTGTTACTCTAGGTGTACGTTGGATGGGGTACGCACCTGACACTTGTACACATTTGCTAGAATTGTACTGGTATGTCAGGTGCTCCATTTCAGTCTGCAGTCTTACCTATCCTGCTGTCTAGAGGCTTACTAGTGTACTACAGATCCTAGCTTTGTTTACTTACATATTAGTTTTTGACTTCTTAGCCTTCACAACTTACATCCAACTATCTGGCCTGCCGCAGTCTGTCTGTGTAGGCCTGGGGTGAGGGGTTACCCATAGGGCACATTCAGAGGCCATAGTACAGCATTTATTTGTGTTAGTCTTCACCTGTCCTGCTGGCTGAGACAGATGTTGGGTATGTGATCCTTCCTGACTGGCATGTGTGGCTCTTATGGACACCCATGTCACTCAGGCAATTTCCTGTAGTGGGTTTTGTCACCCTGTGTAGTACTGGCTACTATGGTGACTCCAGTATGTGTTACAGATCTCATAATGCCACTACGGATGTCTACTGTCTGCTTCCTTGACATCCGGCCACCCAGTTCCCTTGCATGTTCACATCCATTCCATGGCTACAGGTAAAAACACATTCTACTCCATTTGGCAATTGGTAGGTTGATTGACTTACCTTGAGGATGTGCCAGACTTGAGGTTGGTGCTGGAGGGCTGCCTATTTCAGATGCACATAGTACACTCCCTATACATGGTTGGGCACAGGTAATGTCATGTTTGGCATCCCTTTTACTGTATGTGCAAGTCAGAGAGAGGTATCATTCCCTGGGCCCCTATTGTGTCAGTGCATATGATATGGATTGCCTCTTTGCCAATGCCAGGGCATACCGGGCACACCTCCTTCTGCCTACTGGGTCCGGCTCAGGTTGTTCCTCCTCTGAGTCACTCTGTGCTTGTACAGGCCTTAGCATTGGTGGGGGGCTGTGTGGCCCTGCCCCATGCTGTTTATGCTGCAGCTGCTTTTGCAGGATCATATTGTGTAGCATAGCACATACCATAACAATATGGGTACATGTAGCTAGTGAAAACTGCAGGGCTCCACCGGATGTGTCCAGACACCGGAACCATGATGTGAGCATCCCAAACGCACACTCTATTATATGTCTGGCCTGTGCATGTGCCTCATTATGGTGTTGTTCAGGTGTGTGTGCATTTCTGGTGGGTGTCATCAGCCACAGCTCCAGTGGGTACCCAGCATCCCCCACCAGGTGGCCATATGGGATTTTCACATCGGCAAATCTGTGGTACAGCTGCATCAGTTGCCATATGTGTGAATTGTCATAGCTTCCAGGGCAGACAGCACACACATTCAGTATAATGCCCTGGGCATCACATACAACCTGGCAGTTGATGGAGGGGATGCCCCTGCAGTTGATGTAGGCCCTACCCTGCTCACTGAGTGGTGATTTGATGCATATGTGCGTGCAGTCTATAGCACCCACTATCCCAGGGTAGTTAGCTATTTGGTGAAAGAGACGCATATTGCAGGTCAACACCTCACATGTGTTGAGGAAATATAAGTGCTCACTGGCATGTGCTGACATGGCATCCAGGAACTGGTGGAATACTCTGGATTCTGATGCCTGTGAGATGCCCATGTTATCCCCAGTTCTGGTTTGGGTGGTTCCTGTGGCCAGTATACCTAGGGCTACACATACCTTGGTATCCACTGGGATGGGTTCCCCTCGGCCAGTGTGGTGTGTCAGGTGTGGCCTACACAGCTCAACGATTTGCTGTAGGAGGTCTCTGTCCACCCTATAGTGCTTCATTATCTCCAGCTCATGTAGCCCCTGGTAGGTTACCCTGGGTCTGTACACTCTTCTCCATCTCCTCACTGTGGGTTGTTCGGCAACATTGACATCCTCACCACCCTCAGCCTCTTGCACATGTTATTCTATGTTGCCTGCTGCAGTCCTTCTCATTTTGTAGGTTTGTTTTTAAAATTTCCCTGCTTGTATACACCGGTGGTGTAGAGTGTGGAAAAACCAGGGGGGTAGGGTTTTGCTTGGTTTATAGTGGTGTTCTGGGCTGGGCTGGTCTGCTGCCTGTGTAATTAGCTGATTCTGATACAGTTCACCTGGCAGCTTAGCTAGTTCTCCTTGATTACCTTCCTACAGTTGTTTTCCCTTCCCATTGCCTCCCTGTTTAAGCCTGTGTCCGTGCCACGCAGAGTGCTCATATGTGCACAGAGATGCTATTTCCTGGTTTAACTTCCTATTTCTTCCTGTGAAACCTGGTGCACGGCATGCACACCCACTTACACTTTGTAAGGAGTGCTAGGCAGTTTGGACACACCTTTGGCTTATCTGTGCTAAGCTAGGAGCAATCCTGAGCCACAGGGCTCCAATCCACTTACAGTATGCTTGACACACCCACCCATAATGTCACCCATCTCCTACTCTTGCACCCAGCTATTTCTGCTCTTACACCCTTGGGACATGCCTCACACCCTGGGGAAATCTGGGATTCACTGTCCTTCCCCTCATTTGTATAGGATTGCCTGCTAATGTATAGTTACATGTCCCACACTGGGCCTAGCAACCATTACTCACTGGCCAGGTTGTCTTATGCCTGCCATTGACTTGCATGGCTGAATACTGCTTTTAGTTAGAATGCTTATTTTAAGTTTATTTTATTAATTTCCCCCAATCCCGTTTGCATGCCACTGCCCTATTCTTAAACAGGCGAGATCGGCGAAAAAAAATTAAAGTTGTTTATTTTATTTTTTACACAGTTTGCAATGCCAGTGGCCTTCTACTTTGCTATTGGCATACTTCCTCAATGATATGCAGCCTTTATTTGGAGCTGTCATAGCTCCATTTTGTAGATTGCACAAATGTACTTGGTTACTAACCGAGTACATTTCTGCACACTGCACTCATCCTGCACGGACAGCTGCCAGCTTCCTGGATTGCTTATTAACCTCATTTGCATGATTTTCACCTGCAAATGAGGGTAATTTGCATACAGGAGCTCATTCCATGCAGGATTAGTCTAAGAGCTCACGTTCACATCCCGGGAGCTCGTTCCTGGATCGCACGTCTGCCATATTGCCGAAAATAGCTCTTAGACTAATCCTGTACATTCCACAGGGCTTTGTAAATCCAGGGGTGTATGTATCTTTTTACAGTCACATGAAGTGTAAGTAATTATTAAAAATGCATCATGTCAACAGCTAGCTAAAGTGCGCATCATATAATGAGGTATACACATTATCCACAACAAATAATAAAACACTTTCAATTCAAAATAAAATATGACAAGGAAATAAAGCAATCGGAAAAATGTTAGGATAATGAGACTTAACTTGAACTAAGAAAAACTTAAGGGGGGATTTAATAAAGCCTACACTGATGTAATTTCCATGTAGGCATAGTAGAACACTGCTTACATGAGAGTAACCAGATGTGTTATTCAGTAAAGGGAGCTGAGTGGTGTGCACGAGTGTGCGAACATGGAAGTGTCCGTGGTATGCAAATCACTTCATCAGCAGGTAAAATGCATGCAAATCACATCATAAGCAGGTAAAATGCATGCAAATGAGGAAGACAGAGTGATACAGCAAGCAGATAAGCAGTCATCTAGACCCCGTGTTGTTGTCTGTAATGTACATGGAAAAATTCCATGTACAGGAAGATAAAATGAAATTGGGGCTGTAACAGTGGAGTTACAGTGGCAGAAATAGTATAGAGGACACAGATATGTGTAAATGTAAGCACTGTGTGTCCAAAACAGTATGGAAAATAATGGAAAATAATTATTTTTTTTAATACCATGGGTATGTTTGTGTGGCGAGCCGCAGTGCGCAAACGTGCAGTTATCGAAAAAATATATATTGTTAAAAACATAATTTGTGAGTATGTAACAATAATGCATTACAGGACTCTGTGTGGGCTATGCACAATGTACGACTGCTGTGGTTGCTAAAGAGGCAGTGCCTGAATCTGTGTAGTTACTAGGTACTCTGCATGGATCTGTATGCAAATGAGCTTGGATTAATAAATAGCAGAAATGGGTATCTGTGTCTGCAGATCCCATCCGTGTAGGCACAGAACTGTGCTGGTGTCCACAGAAGAGGTAGTTGACATCAAAAGGGGATGTGTCCACAAATTTTTAAGCTAATTGGAACTCAGCAGTGCCTGTTTGTGTGTTGCATTGCTCTGCTCAGCAGAGGGGGTGTCTGGTGATTGCTAAGCTTTGTTTACCTGAGGGATACGTGTTTCAATGGGTGTGAGCATATCTGTGTGGTATTCAGCTGAGCATGCTTTCCGTGGAGGCATGTCTGTTAACTGCTAAGACTTGTTTACCACTGTGGTGTGGGTTTACACAGTGAGCTGCAGTGCTCAACAAGTTAGGCTGTCAAAATAAAATTGGCTGAGAAAGGCAGTGAGGTAGGAATTAGTGATGAGCCCTGTTACACTTAAACTAGGGCCATTAAACCCCTTAATGATGTACTTGGCAGGTGGAAAGCATCATAGCAAGCCAATCACACAGAGTACACCTACAGAAGAGCACTATAAAGTATGCATACACCCTACAATCTGATCATTCCCTATACTCTGCACCATTGGAGTACAGACTTGGAAATTTTAACCTACAGAATGCTAGGGGCTTCTGAAGGTCTGCTACATATGTATGTGATACATGCTGAGGTCAATGCAGCTGCTGTTGATGGTGACCATATGCCTAGACTGAGAAGGACAAGAGGTTCAGGCCTAGGGTAACCTACCAGAAGCTACATGAGCTGGAGATTGTAGAGCATTATGGGGTGGACAGGGACATACTACAACAACTCAGTAAGATCTGCTGCCCTCAAATCAGACCCAGAGCCAACAGAGGGGAAACCATCCCAGTGGAAGCAAAGGTATGTGCAGCCCTTAGGAAACTAGCTACAGGCACTTTCCAAAGACCAACTGGGGACATGATGGGGGTCTGACAGGAATCGGCTTCCAGGGTACTCCACCAGTTCCTGGATGCCATGCTACCACATGCCAGTGTGCACATTTATCTTCCCCACACCTCTGAGGAGAGGGTCAGCAGTATTCGACTCTTCTGTGTAGCACACTACCCTGAGGTACTCATTCCATAGATTGTACTCATGTACACATCAAGGCACCACCCAGTGAAGATGGTGGTACCACAAGGGTTACCACTCAATCAATTGCCAGACTGTGTGCAATGCCCAGGGCATTACCATGAATGTGTCTGCTGGCAGCCATAGCAGTTATCATGACTCCCATATCTGGCATGCATCACAGCTGTACCAGATGTTTGCTAGGGGGGTCATCCCACATGGCCATTTATTTGGGGATGCTGTCTACACACTGGAACCATGGATGATGACACCCATCAGAAATGCACACACATCCACCAAACAATGTCATAATGAGGTGAACACAGAAACCAGGAACATCATAGAGAGTGTGTTTGGGCTGTTGAAGTCATGGTTCTGGTGCCTCAATATATCTGGTGTAGCCTTGCAGTACTGTCTAGCCACATGTGCACAAATGTTTACACTATGTGCCATGCTACACAGTATGATCCTGCAGAAACAGCTGCAGCAGGATCAGCAAAGGGAAGGGATATCCAGCCCCCCACCAATGCCTAGGTCACTACAGCTGCACCCACAGGGGGACTCAGAGGAGCAACCCCCTCAAGCTGTCCCTGTAGGCAGATGCAGTCATGGCTAATAATCCCTGGCCTTGGCCAAGAGACAATGCATAGCACATGCACTGACAACCTAGGGCCCTAGGGACTGACACCGCACTTTGACTAGCATACATATCATTAAAAATGATGCCAGCCAGGCCACACAACCTGCACCTCCCCATGTATTGATTGTGCACTGTCTGCATCAGACAGAGGCAGCTCTGAAATGCAGGTCTGTCAACTGCTGTATTTACATGGCAAGTCACTCTGCTGTACACCACTTGTAACGTGTACTATAATATGGTAGCATATGTATGGACCTGCCACATGTATGCAAAGGAATATAGTGACTATGTATAGAGTGCTTTTGGGCTACTTGCAGAGATCTATACTGGGATACTAGGATACTTGTATAGATCTAACAAACACTTGGGACAATAGGCCCCCTGGTCACTAGTATGTACCCCATAATAGCCACTAGGCCACATGGCTGGAAAATCTATGACAGTAGTCCTGGAAGATGCCAAACAGTGAGGTCACAGGACAGTGACATGACTGTATATGCCAGCAGAGCATAGGCTGGTCATCCCCCACCCCATACAACTGCTGTAAGAGTACGCTGGCAATGATATACCAGCAGACCAGAAAAATCCCCATATCTTGTTGATAGTGTGAGGGAGGAAACCTCTCTATCTGGTGGATGGTGTGGCTCAATGGGCCAGGGACAGTAGCATGGGTGATGGTGCTGATGGTTTGAATCTGGCAGCATGCAACATCTTTTGCATGTGAGGTACACATATGGTGGTAGTCCAACAGACTGTCAGAACCCCTCAATCTGGTACTGAAAGAAAGCTGGACAAAGACAGAGTGGCGGTCTCTGTGACAGGATGCTGGCCTCTAAATTACCTCATCTACAAAGCCTGCTGATGTCATCCACCATAAGAGCACTGGCTGACAGCATATTATTAGATAAACAGCATGGCACATGCGAAAAGTACTGCAAGCTATAGTGTGTAATATTAGATAGTTAGGGGTTGTACTCCCATAGCATCCAATGCGCGCGTGTGTGTTGTGTGTGTGTGTGTGTGTGTGTGTGTGTTGTGTGTGTGTGTGTGTGTGTGTGTGTGTGTGTGTGTGTGTGTGTGTGTGTGTGTGTGTGTGTGTGCATATGTAAATATATCCCCAAATAGCACATCAGACAAGCCCCTTTGGGCTATCTCTGTACAATGGCTACGCATTTTATGTCTACTGACTAGCTGTTGGCCTCAACATTGGCCTCTGTTACAAGGCCTGCTGTCATCCACCTTAAGAGCACTGGCTGACAGTGGATTATCAGATAAGCAGTGTGTCACATGTGATAAGTACTGTGAGCTATAGTGTGTAATACTCGATAGATAGGGGTTCTACTCTCACAGCATCCAACTTTGTGTGTGTGTGTGTGTGTGTGTGTGTGTGTGTGTGTGTGTGTGTGTGTGTGTGTGTGTGTGTGTGTGTGTGTGTGTGTGAGTGTAAATATATCCCCATGCAGCACTTCAGACAATCACCTATGGGCTATCTCAACATTGATCTCCATTACAAGACCTGCATTAATATCATCTAACTTAAGAGCACTAGCTGACAGTGCATTATCAGATAAACAGTGTGGCACATGTGAGAGGTACTGTGAACTATAGTGTGTAATACTAGATAGGTAGAGGTTCTACTCTCACAGCATCCAACGTGTGTGTGTGTGTGTGTGTGTCTGTGTGTGCGCGTTTGTGTGTATATGTGTGTGTGTGTGTGTGTGTGTGTGCGTGTGTGTGTGTGTGCGTGTGTGCGTGTGTGTGTGTGTGTGTGTGTGTGTGTGTGTGTGTGTGTGTGTGTGTGTGTGTGTATCCCCATGTAGCACATCAGACAAGCCCCTATGGGCTATCTCTGTACAATGGTTATGCATTTTACACACAATGACTAGCTGCTGGCCTCAACACTGACCTCCATTACAAGGCCTGCTGATGTCATCCTCCTTAAGAGCACTGGCGGACAGTGTATTATCAGATAAACAGTGTGATAAGTACTCTGCCTAATACTAGATAGGTAGAGGTTCTACTCTAACGGCATCCATTGTGTGTGTGTGTGTGTGTGTGTGTGTGTGTGTGTGTGTGTGTGTGTGTGTGTGTGTGTGTGTGTGTGTGTGTATGTGTGTAAATGTGTCCTCTGACAGCACTAGAGACATGCCCATGTGGCATACCCCTGAGCATTAGTTATGCATTTTATGGTGCTTTGACTAGACCCTGGCCCTATATTGCCCTCCTCTACATAAGCATAATTGATGTCCACTACTGCCTATAGTTGTATGTGCAGACCACCCAGGTGACATGTATCGAGGATAGTAGAGTGTGTCACAGGGTATGAAAGCACAATGATGCTGACTGTCCCCATTATCCCCTGGCAAAATGTTCTATACATATGCAACTAATGAGCCATGCACATAGACTGGTATACCTTGTTGATGTCATATCTCTGCTGTACTGCCTTGCCATCCTTGCCTCTGTATTTCCTCTATATGTCCATAGTTGTACAGCTCAGACTCCTGGGACAAAAACATACACAACACTGTGACACACCTGTCATTCTGGAACAGTACCACCAGTGTACCATCAGGCAACAAAGATACACAATGTTTGATGTGAACTCCTGACACATGCCAGCATACACTACCTGTCATGGCCCACAACTGCCATGGCATAACACTACTGCACTGCACAAACACATGTAAAGTTAGATAGTCACCCTGTGCATCGAACACATATATGCAGGTCCCCACATCGATGGCATGGATGACATGGATGTGGCACAGATATCATCACATGCACAGGGTGTGGTGTGGTGGTGCTGGAGGCCTAGGCTGTGCCAGTTGATAGCATGTGTGTGAGTCAGAAAGGGGTGCTGGTAACATGAGTCATTGAGAGTTACTGTGTGCGTCTGTAGGTGACCTGCATGTGACAGTGGTATTGGAAAGTTTGTGTATACACAGTCAAGCTCAGTGCTAGCCCTTAATGTGTGTATGGTAGACAGCTGTGGACTGTATATGGTAGAGTGGACAGTTCACTGTTCCAGTCATGAACATGTGATCTGGCCACTCCATGCGTAGCACGGGCAGCACCATGCCCAATGTCAGATGTGGTGCTAGTACATGATGGTGACTGCTGTCTGCTGGGCCTGTGTCCCTCATGGAACCACCTAGGAACACATGCCCATAGCCTGCCATGTCATGCTGTGGAAGCACACCTCTCTCTGTAGCACTGGAGGTGCTGCCACTATGGAATGTGAGTGTGCACAGCCACGTGGACTACCAACAATGGTGTTGCTGGCATATGTCCAGTGTCCAATGCTCAACCCCAACCACATGTTCCAGCACAGACAATGTGTGCTCAAAGACAGACACTGTCTTAGCTCATCTTCTGTCCACTACATCAGTGGTGAAACATTCCATTGCGTCACCAATGCAATGGAGGCAGTCACAGATGTCAGACTGTGCTGCATTCATAGCCCTAAGCATCTGTCTGGTGTAGTGTTCAGCTCTTGCCTGTGTCTCCGTGACAGCCTGAATCATGTGGGAAGTGACACGCAATGTGATGCCTGCAACAGGAAATGGATGGGTTTCTCTCTGTCTTTTCACTAGTATGGGCTTTAAACTAACTGCACTATTTAAACCTGGTTTATAATCAGCCTGTAATTAATTATCCATTCATATTCTTTTATTTCTAAAGTATTATTCATAACCCACCTCTAATTCCCATAATCACAGTATCTATTACCCTAAACTTAAAATAATGTCTTTGATCATTTTCCATTATATGTTTACTCAAAGCGTTTGTAATAATGTTCCTTCTAATATCCGACTTATGTTCCACTATCCACTTTCTGAGCTTCCTAGTATTCTTTCCCATATAAAATTATGGGCAGGCCACACAGGTGGCCAAGTATGCTACTTGAGCTATATTACAACTTGTGGAACAGTGGAACAGGAATTCTCTATTTGTTAATGGATGTTTAAACATATTCTCTCCATCATAAATATCACTGCAACAACTGCAGTTGAAGCATCTTGCAGTGCCCATTTTATTAAATTGACTCTTCTTCATTGCCTTCTTAAAATCTTTATAACATAATTTCCTTTTTAAACTCTTGGAGTTCCTGTATGCAAAATAACCCCCCCCCCCGGATTCACTATCCTTCCATGCAGGACTAGCTTAGTCCTGCACAGAAGTGGCTGTTTAGGAGCAGGACAGCAGCGCGCCATGCATATCAATGAAGGCATGCTACCTGAGCTCCTAAACAGACATGGAGCATGTATGAGTGCAGGGGGTGTGTCTGAGAGCAGAGCTCTCAGAATATACATGCCTCTGCAATTGAGAACAGCAGTTTAGGAATAAGAATGAGCAAGACCGCTCATAGGTGTTCGCATACCCCCAGCAACATCCCCCCAAGTTTACAAGAGCAATAGTTAAAACATTAAATATAAAGAAGTTTTTTTTATGAAACAGATTACATTTAACCATAGGTGCATGGGTTTGCCCATCGCTTAGCTATGATTAATGCAGCTTAAATGGGACAAGAGGATAAAAAGCAAGATATATGCAAATGAAGCAGTACAGCAATAGTGTAGTGGGCAGAGCATCTGCCTTATGAACCGTCATTCCTAATTCGAGTCCCACTCCACTACATTCTATTTTCCATGTCAAATCACATTATGACCAATTTTTTGTTGCATAACCTACTAAATAACATATATTTGTGAACTGGAGTACTGCATTAAATGCAGATGTGAGGTGTCATTATCATAATGTTGTAAAGTCCATAGATAATCACAAGTGCTCCATACAGTATATGTACACAGGAATCAGGGATACAAATGAAAGGTAAAATGTGTAATGTATGATAAATCTATACAGTTTCTAAGTCCAACACCTTCCCAAGAACCATTTGACATTACTGTCTAAATTAGTGCTGTGGTAAGCGGGAGTAAGCAATAGTAAGCAAGAGTAAGCATATTTAAGCAGTCGTAAGTGAGTTTAAGCATGTTTGCATGGGGGTAAGCAATGCACACACAGGTTAAGCAGTATTGAAGCTAACTCTCTGTAAGCATAATTAACTGAAGGTTAACATTGCTTACCCTCACGCAAACCCACTTACAATTGCTTAAAAGTGCTTTAATCACTCTGTATGCAACAGCCACTGTCCTGGCCAGAAACAAAATAACCAGCCTTTGCAGGTCTTGAACCCAGGACCCTGTACACTATAGTCACAGTAGTTAACCACTAAGCCAACACAGCAGTACATAAGATGGAGGTATCACCAAACAGATCCTCACTATAGGAAAATCAAACTGAACATGTGAAATAAATCTATATATAGTTTTATGTTGTATCACCAACTACATAACATAAATATGTGAACTGGAGTACTGCAGTAAGCCCAGATGTGAGGTGTCAAGGTAATAAAGTGTTGAAATCCCCTAATAAACACAACAACCCCATACAGTGTACATACACATGAATCATGGATACCAAACACATATATAACATGTAATGAATAATAAATCAATGCCAAAAAGCAAATATAATGCAAATTAAATATTAAGCAATGCTAAGCATTGCACAGCCCAGCTTAGTAGGTGTAAGCAATGTGTAGGCCAGCTATCTGCCCATTGGTATAGCCCTTTAAGCAATGTTAACCTTAGGTAAGCAGGTTTGCCCATAGCTTAGCATTTTCAAAACCGTCCAATCACAGCAAAGTGCAGGAAACCAGCCCTATTTAAACCCAACAGGCGGGAATACATCTCACAACTGGTTGCAGCTTCCTCCTGTAGGCACTATGTCTGGTATGGGAGAGGGTGTGCTCTTACAGGCCCAGCGCCGGGGCATGTAGGAGTCTGGAGTCATGGCAGGACTCCTTGTGAAAGACCATGACCAGAGACTACTGCAGGACCAGTACCAGGGCTCCCAATACAAAGTGGAAGCCTGGGACTGTCTCGCCCATGACCTCATCAGTGTCACTGGCATACCCTGAACTGGTGAGCAGGTTAGGCATCCCTATGCCAACCTGAAGCAGAGAAAGGGGATCTCTTGGATCAGTGGATCCAAGAGGCTCGGTGGACAGGGGATGTCTGAGCCGTGTGTAAGTATCAGTCCACTACCTGTTTAATAATTGCTGGCTCATGTATATTATGGATAGGTAATGCTAAATATTCCTCTTATGTCTTTCACAGTGGCAGATGAGCGGGCTGTGAACCAGAAAGCCTATACCTGTAGACTGCAGCGGTTGCGACACGAGGCAGGTTAGTAATACTCTTGCATGTACTGTCATAGGAAATAAATCTAAATGTAGTAGTAAGTTAATTGCCTGTATAAAACCTCTATTGTTTAATGCATGTACTGCATACACCAGAGAATATGTCAGGAAGAGTCTCATATAGATTGTATGTAAATAAAAGCATAATAGCCTGACAATAAAGGTTTAACTGCTGGACTGCATGTATTTACTCTGGTATCATATGGTAATGTAGAGTTACAATCACTTAATAGTATTGTTGTATTAAGCACTGTTACGCACACTGTGCTACATAAATAAAATGTGTAGGAATGTCTGTATATGACTGTCTTAATCACACAAGGTCATATAGTACAACTGAGAGAGACTTAGACAGAAAACAGTGAAAAGACAGATAACAAAGTACATACCATGCTTTTGGGCCCCAAAACTTGGACCGAACCACAAAAGGAGGGGGAGTATCAATATTCGTCAAAGATACCCACACCTCCAGGTTGGTGGCACAGCACAAAGCATCAGAGACTATCCATGTGCAACTAACAGTGGGTAAAACTGCCTTCCAGTTTATAGCCTGCTACAGACCACTCTCCCAAACCCAGGAACCCCACTCGGCCTTCCTGAGAACACAGGAAAATATGAAGGTCTCTCCAAACACCATTATATTGGGCGACTTCAACTACCCAAACATACACTGGGAGCATTACTCTAGCTCCAACACCCTAGCCCAAAGGTTCCTAGAATTTATAAACTCAAATGCTATGCAACAACTTGTTACCACTCCCACAAGAGGGGAAAACATACTGGACCTGAACATCACCAACATGGGGACTCTATGCTCCAGACTAGAAATGTATCCCTCACTGGTAAGATCAGACCATAAACTAATCTCACTGGATATTCACATCCTGACCCCACCCCCTGCCCAGAAAACCACAGTGAAAAACTTCTCTAAAGCAAATTTCACACTCCTCAAAACCAAGCTGGAATCCTTCAAAGCCCCCGAGCCTGTGGAAAATATGGCCCAGACTGCAGAATCCTTTATAAATGCATTCTATGAACACCTTCAGGAATGCATGTATCATGCAATCCCAAATAAAACCAAGACCCAATCCTCCAATGGCAGACGTCCTGTCTGGTGGACCCCAGCCATAAACAAACTATACAATAGAAGGAGGAAGCTACTACATGATAGAGCAAAATCCCAAAAAGGGAAGGCATCTCTGATCAGTATTAGCAAAAAACTACGGGCACTCATAAAATTGTCTAAGGCCAGCTTCGAGACAAAAATTGCACAGGACACTAAGGATAATCACAAGGCTTTCTTTAGTTATGTTAAGAACTTGGGTGGGAATTCCCAGATATGCTTTAGAATTAGTCCAAAATGACAAAAAATACATCAAACCCACAGACATTGCCAACATCCTAGCTGACAGGTTCAGCGCAAACTCCCCCCTCCCCCACCAAAAGGGCAAATATCTATCCCAGCAGAGTGCTGCCCTCCTGACATCTCAGATGCTCAGGTAAGAGCCGCCCTCTCCAAAGCAAAATACACAGCATAAATGGGACCAGACGGTGTCCTGGGCTGCGTCCTACATGAACTCCAAGAAGAGCTAAACCCAAACATAAAACTACTGTTCAGTCTCAGCCTTACTACAGGATATGTACCGAAAGAGTGGCGTACAGCAACAGTGGTCCCCCTCCACAAAGGTGGTGCCTCAACGGATCCTGGAAACTATCACCCTATAAGCCTGACTAGCTTGGTCTGCAAAGCTATGGAAAGGATCATCATAGACCTCATAAATAAAGATATTGGGGACCTACAGACACTGGATCCTACCCAGTTCGGCTTTGTTAAGGGCAGATCCTGCCTCTTAAACCTGGTCGATTTCTTTGAAACAGTCACCAAGGCCATTGACGAGGGGAAGGTGGTCCACACAGCCTACCTGGACCTCGCAAAAGCCTTTGATACAATACCCCACTCGGGCATTATAGATAAGCTCACCAGCTTAAATATAAACCCCTATGTCACTAGATGGGTTGCAAACTGGCTCAAGGACAGAACCCACATGGTTAGAATTGCTGGAGTCATGTCAGACTCCAAACCAGTTACAAGTGGC
Source organism: Protopterus annectens (assembly GCF_019279795.1). Taxonomy (NCBI): domain Eukaryota; kingdom Metazoa; phylum Chordata; order Ceratodontiformes; family Protopteridae; genus Protopterus; species Protopterus annectens. The sequence continues at coordinate 381,419,325 of NC_056728.1, forward strand.
GTCCCACAAGGCTCAGTCCTGGGACCTCTCTTGTTCGGTATATATTTCTTGGAGGTACAGTCCAACACGGAAGGACTGTGGCTGACCAAGTTCGCAGATGACTGCAAACTGGGCGCCATAATCAACTCTCCAGCCGACACAAGCATCCTCCAAAAGGGCCTCATAGAAACAGACAACTGGTGCTCAAGCTAAACGCCAAAATGTGTATAGTCATCCCCTTTGGCAAAAACAAAGTGCCCACAAATTACCACATAGGTGGTAATCCATTAAGTACAGAAGAAATAATTAGGGACCTGGGGACCCAAGTTGATAGCAATCTCTCATTTGACAACCACGTGGCCAAAGTGGTTAGAAAAACATTTTATATAGCCCACCTAATCATGAAGGGATTCACATCTAGATCAGGGGAGGTCATCGTGCCTCGTTACTCATCCCTCATCAGGCCCATAATTGAGTACAATGCCCCTTTTGGGATGTACCTTACCAGACACCAGCAGCAACTGGAAAGACCCCAAAAGTACATCACCAAGAGGATCAAAGGGCTCAAACAGATGCCATATGCTGCCCGGTTAAAGAAACTCCAGCTCTACTCAGTGGCATACCGCCTGCTCAGAGGCTTTCTGTGCCTGACGTATAAAGCCATGTCCAACCTGGAATTAATGGACACGCTGCACCTCAGAAAATCCAAATCCCATCGAGCTACACGCTCGAGAGGCTTGAACCTCAGCACTGAAATAAATAGGACATGCTGGAGGGACAGATTCATAACCCAGAGGCTCCCTTCACTCTGGAATAAAATCCCAGTCCAGGTTAGGCAGAGTCCCTCATTGACTCTCTTCAAGAGGAATCTTGATGAGTGGATGGGAGATTGCAGGTTTACCCTGGGTATCACTTCTGTGTCACTGTTAGACAGAGGCACAGTATACTAACCTTGAAAAAGGGCATAGCAAAATTAATTTAAAATGGGTAGCGAAAGCCAAACACACTCTGGCTAGGCTTATAAATGCCCTAGGGCAGATAGCCTAGTATGAACCTATAAACCTATGAAGTGTTGTATTTTTTGCACACACAGCCATGGTTCAAATCCTGGGAGACGTAGTAGGCTGTATGCAAAATCATACCCCACAACTGTCCAGAATGTCCAGTAAATTGGCCCATATCTGCTGCCTGTCACCCTGTCCCTCTGGCAAATCAGTGGGATGATCCCAGATGTTTAGGCAGAAAACAAGACATACAACTGATTGTCAGACATCTGTAAGAACAAACCTGTCACTCTAGCAACTCTCCAAAATGTTATGAGAGCAATTAGCCAAGTATGTCCCATCTCCATCCCCATGTTGTCAAGCTGTGACCAGAGTCTGTACAGTAACAGAGTGAGACGTATGTGCATAATACTAATGTGGAATCTGGTAATTTGTGTGGCAACATTCAGGTAGTGCTAAAAAACATTGCTCCCACAGGTCTTTCAGATACGAACACTGTGCCTAGAAATAAAAGATTGATATCCTGTACTGGTACTGTTTATTATGGTATTGTATGGCATTGTTAGTGTTGCAGTTGCTCTGAATAATAAGGTATTTCTCATCACTGTCACCCACACTGTACTACATAATACAACTGTCTAGGAAATCCTGTATAAGAGTATTGCAATTACAAGGTCAGAATGTAAAACCACAGGAGAATTATATAAAGAAATCAGACAAGAGATACACAGCAATATCTATATAGCACACTCAACTGTGATGGACAGTGTTTTATTTTTAGCAGACACAGCCATGGTTCGAATCCTGGGAGTGGTAGTAAGCTGTATGCAGAATCATACCCCACAACTGTACAGGACTGTCCAGAATGTCCAGTTAATCGGTCCATATCTGCCGGCTGTTACCCTGTTCCCCTGGCATATCAGTGTGTTAATTTCTAACATGTAGGCAGCATTTCATGTCATATAACTGACTGTCAGACCTGTATATATTTGGAAAATGTCAATGAAAACAAGCCTGTCATTGCACAATTCACTAAATGTTTAAGAGGGCAATAGTCGAAATATGTCCCAGTTCATCTGCATGTGGTGAAGACATGCCCTGAGTGTGTGCAATAAGAGATGGACAGGTATGTGCATAACATTAACCTGGAATCTGGGAATATGTATAGAAACAGGTAGTGTTAACAAACAATTCATTCACAGGTATACCAGGTAAGAGGTGTATACTGCAGGTAAAGCTCAGTTCATGTATATAGTTGTTGACATCCATACCACTGTCCAAACTAAGCTGATAGGGTACTGTACTAATACATGTAAGGTACAGATCACAGCACTGACTAGGAAAGTAATGCGAATTGCAGGAATATACTAGTTGTTAATTGACATCTTTCTCCCCCCCACCATATCTGCAACAATAAACTAAATGCACAACTAAATTGATATGTGCTGCATTAAATCTACTGTTGGGACATATGCTCTATTGTTTGATAATTATTTAAATTTGTTTCTATGCATGTGCCATGTTGAAATACTCCCACATTGGTGGCATGCTGCCATCAATGTACCTGCATGCTGTTGTAATGACCACTGTGGTTTCATATATGCATGTGTTCTGTTTGCTATGCAACTGTTCCATATCTGGTGTTTGGGTTAATGGGAATATCCATGCATACCGTTATACCTAATCCTGGAATGTATTGAATATTACTAACCCACATATGCTGATAAAATTTAAACACCATATCACATTTTGGAACGTCGGTCCCAACAGAACCACATGTTCCACCTCAGCTGACAGTGGCACTGAGAACCAGCACATCTGGGGCCCAACCTGGGACCTCCTCGCCCTTTTGTCCTGCACCACCTTCAGGTGGAACCACCTCAGGGGATGGGGCTCACCCCCCTGGGAGTGGGTCTGGACAGGACACTGTCACCCATCACCAGGTCTGGGTCATGGTGCATAGTGAGCGCCTCAGGGAGGTCAGAGATCTGCTATACCAGCTTGAGGGCCGTGTGTCTCAACTAGAGGGTCAGCCTGGCCCTCCAAATCAGCCCCCAGCACAGCCACCTTCGGGGCTGTGAAGGTGCAGTGGTGACTGCCCATGGGTGGGGACCTCAGTCCCATTGTTTCCACTAGGGAGCTCATGGGCTTCCGATTTCCAAACAACCCTCCCCATCAAGGTGTTTACCCCCAACATGTGTCATATACCACCCCTGTATGCATTTTGTCTTGTCTGTTAATCTACCCAACCTACCTCCCCAAATATACCTACTATCCGTCCCCAACATCCCACTCTCACCTGAAAAAAAGGGCGATCTGCTCCCCCCCAAAAAATCTCACCCCATACATAGCTGTCCATTTTGCACACGTGTCCACTGGACACATGTAATCTGGTCTAATTGGCTTAACAACATATTATTGTTGTCCTTACTCCTCTCTCAGTGGTATGAGTGTCCAAGTCTATCTCCAAATTTAGTGTATATTCACAGGTGTGGCTGTAAAGGAAATGGGCAGCTATGGACCTTCCCTACACACTTCCTGCACATCCCTAGCTATTTTACCTACTGTCCTTTCCTCTCTGTGCCCCTTTTTCACCACTTTCCTATCAACCCTTTTTCATTTCTTTTATATAAATTAGTTCTGGGGTAAGTGTTAGTAAGCACTTTTAAGCAGCAGTAAGTGGGTTTAAGCCTGTTTGCACAGGAGTAAGCAATGCCTACACAGGTTAAGCAATTGAGAAGCTAAATCAGCATAAGAAACTGTAACCAAAAGTTCTCATTGCTTACCTCCATGCAAACCCGCTTACAACTGCTTAAAAGTGCCTTAATTACTCTGTATCCAACGGCCCTTGTTCTGCCCAGCAACAAAATAAACAGAGATATTTATAGAAAGATACATATTTAGAGGGTGCACACCATACGGAACAGCCAGTATTCCTACAGTTGCCCCCTTATCAAATGGACAGTGTATGAGTCACCCATACAAAAGACAATTGTTGCCTGAAACATATACTCACAAAGAGGTCAAAGTATATAACACCACACACAGGTTTGCATACATGAGAAAGCTTTATTTATGTAGTATTACAGTTGTATATGCCATGTCATATAGCTGTTTAGATTTTGAAATACATACAAACAGATCAATGCAACTCTCAAACAGATCATTT